>NC_045635.1:44806602-45106602 GCF_009829155.1 Mustela erminea | reverse complement strand
TATTATGCCTCCATCAGAAAGGATGAATACCCAACTTTTGTAGGAACATGGACGGGACCGGAAGAGATTATGTTGAGTGAAATAAGTCAAGCAGAGAGAGCCAATTATCATATGGTTTCACTTATTTGTGGAGCATAACAAATAGCATGGAGGACATGGGGAGATAGAGAGGAGAAGGGAGTTGAGGGAAATTGGAAGGGGAGGTGAACCATGAGAGACTATGGACTCTGAAAAACAATCTGAGGGGTTTGAAGTGGCTGGGGTGTGGGAGGTTTGGGTACCAGGTGGTGGGTATTATAGAGGGCACGGATTGCATGGAGCACTGGGTATGGTGCAAAAATAATGAATACTGTTATGCTGAAAATAAATTAAAAAAATCAAAAGCTTCTTCACAGCACAGGAAACAGTCAACAAAAGAAAACAAAAAAATTTCAGTCTTTAACATTTAATAACTAAAAATAAAGTAATGAAAATAAATTCTCACCTCAAAAAGCTAGGAAAAGAACACCAAATAAATATAAAGAAGAGAAGAGTTATGAAGTACAGGCATATTTTGTTTTATTGTACTTCATAGATACTACAATTTTTACAAATTGAAAGTTTGTGGCAACCTTGGGTCAAGCAAGTCTAACAGTGCTATTTTCCCACAGTATTTGTTCACCTGTCTCTGTATCACATTTTGATAATCCTTGTAATATTTTAAACTTTTTCATCATTATTATGTTGTTTGGTGATCTGTGATCAGTGGTCCTTGTTGTTACTATAGTCATTGTTTGGTGCACCATGAACAGCACCAATGTAAGTCAGCAAACTTAATTGGTAAATGTGTGTGTATTCTGACTTCCTCTCTTTGGAGATTCTCTATTCTCTGAGACACCATAATACTGAAATTAAGCTAATTAATTGTGTTCAAGTAAAAGAAAGAGCTGCATGTCTCTGACTTTAAATCAAAAGCTAGAAATAATTAAGCTTCATGAGGAAAGCTTGACTAAAGCTGAGATAGGCTAAAACCTAGACCACTTAGGCCAAATAGCCAAATTGTCAAATGCAAAAGAAAAGTTCTCCAAGGAAATTAGAAGTGCTCTTCCAGTGAACACACAAATGATAAGAAAGTTGAAACAGCCTTATTGCAGATATGGAGAAAGTTTCAGTTGTCTGGATCAAAGATCAAACC
This sequence comes from Mustela erminea, assembly GCF_009829155.1. Classification (NCBI taxonomy): domain Eukaryota; kingdom Metazoa; phylum Chordata; class Mammalia; order Carnivora; family Mustelidae; genus Mustela; species Mustela erminea. Next base: position 45,105,428 of record NC_045635.1, on the reverse strand, counting down.
AGCCACAACATACACTTAAGGCAAAGCCTAATCAAGAGCAAGGCCCTAACTCTCTTCAATTCTGTGAAGTCTGAGAAAAGTGAGGAAGCTAGAAAAGTTTGAAGCCTACAGAGGTTGGTTTGTGAGGTTTAAGGAAAGAAGCTATCTTCAGAACATAAAAGTGTTCTGAAGGGTGAAGCAGCAAATGCTGATGTAGAAGCTGTAGCAAAGTATACAGAATATCTAGCTAAAATAATTAATGAAAGTGGCTACTACACTAAACCACTGGTGTTCAGTGTATATGAATGGAAGAAGAGGCCATCTAGGACTTTTGTAGCTAGAGAGAAGTCAAAGCCTGATTTCATATCTCCGAAGGACAGGCTAACTCTCTTGGTAGGGGCTAATGCAGCTGGTGATACTAAATGAAGCCAATGCTCATTTACCATTTTGAAAATTTCAGAGCCTTTAAGAATTATGCTAAATCTACTCTGCCTGTGTTCTATAAAAGGAACAATGAAGCCCGGATGACAGCGTATCTGATTACAAAGCATATCAGTTTAGTGAATATTTTAAGCCCACTGCTGAGACCTACTATTCAGAAGAAAATATTCCTTTTCAAAATATTTCTGTTTATTGACAATGTACCTGGTCATCCAAGAGCTCTGATGGAGATGTATGTACAATGAGATTAATATTATTTTCAGGCTTGTTAACATGACATCCACTCTGCAGCCCCTGAATCAAGGAGTAATTTTGACCTTCAAGTCTCATTAAGTAATGCATTTCATAAGGCTATAATTGTCAGTGATTCTTCTCATGGATCTAGGCAAAGTAAATTGAAAACCTTCTGGAAATAATTCTCCATTCTAGATACCATTAAGAACATTTGTGATTCATGGGAATGGATTAAAATATCAACATTAACAGGAGTTTGGAAGAATTTGATTACAACCCTTATGGATGACTTTGAAGGTTTCAAGACTTCAACAGAGGAAGTAACTGCAAATGTGGTAGTAATAGCAAGAGAACTGAAATTGGAAGTGGTGCTTGAAGATGTGAATGAATGACTGCAATCTCATGATAAAACTTTAATGGTTGAGAAGTTGTTTCTAATGGATGAACAAAGAAAGTGGTTTCTTGAGATGGAAACTAATTCTGATGAAAATGCTGTGAAAATTGTTGAAATGACAACAAGGAATTTATGTTACATAAATTTAGTTGATATAACATCAGCAGGATTTTAGAGGTTTGACTCTTGGCTCTAATTTTGAAAGAAGTTCTACTGTTGGTAAAATGTTTTCAAATAGCATTGCATGCAACAAAGAAAACATTTGTGAAAGGGAGAGTCAATGTGATAACCTTCATTGTTGCCTTATTTCGAGAAATTGCCACAGTGGTGCATAGGCAGCTCAGTCAGTTAAGTGGTCAACTCTTGATTTTGACTGAGGTCATGATCTCAGGGCCCTGGGATGGAGCCTTGCATTAGGTTCTACACTCAGCATGGGATCTGCTTGAGGATTCTCTCACTCCCTCTCCCTCTGCCCCTTTGTCCATTCATGCTCTCTCCGTAAAATAAATAAACCTTTAAAAATTGTTACAGTCACCCCAAACTTAAGTAACTACTACCCTGATTAATCAGTAGCCATTAACATTGAGGTGAGACCCTCCAACAGCAAAAAATATTCACTTTATTACAATATCCACTTTATTGAGGTAGTCTGGAACTGAACCAGCAATAAATCTAAGGCATGCCTGTAGTAGAGATAAAAGGAGAAATTAAGGGGGAGGAGTCAAGATGGCGGAGAAGTAGCAGGCTGAGACTACTTCAGCTACGCGGAGTTCAGCTAGATAGCTTATCTAAAGATTACAAACACCTGAAAATCCATCGGCAGATCAAAGAGAAGAAGAACAGCAATTCTGGAAACAGAAAAACAACCACTTTCTGAAAGGTAGGAACGGCGGAGAAGTGAATCCAAAGCGACGGGAAGATAGACCCCGGGGGGAGGGGCCGGCTCCCGGCAAGCAGCGGAGCAACGGCGCACAAAATCAGGACTTTTAAAAGTCTGTTCCGCTGAGGGACATCGCTCCAGAGGCTAAACCGGAGCAAAGATGACGCGGGGTCACAGAAGGATCGGGGGTGTCTGAGTGTCGCAGAGCTTGCGGGTATTGGAATGGGAAAGCCGGCTACAGAGACAGAGCCGACAGTAAGCTCACAGCTCGGTGTTACCTTGAACTGGTCGCAGGCTCGGGGAGCTCGGAGCACGGCCGGAGGTCAGGCAGACGAGAGTAACTGGGCGCTGTTCTCTGAGGGCGCACTGAGGAGTGGGGCCCTGGGCTCTCGGCTCCTCCGGGCCGGAGACCAGGAGGCTGCCATTTGTATTCCCGTCCTCTGGAACTCTACGGAAAGCGCTCAGAGAACAAAAGCTCCTGAAAGCAAACCCCAGCGGATTACTCACCCCGGTCCAGCCGAGACCAAGTTCACCTACCAAGGAGTGCGGTTTCAATACCAAGGAGAGCAGCAGAATTCCAGAGGAGGAGGAGGAGAAAGCAAAGCACGGATCTCATGGCTTTTTCCCTGTGATTTTTTTTTAGTCTTGCAGTTAATTTAATTTTTTTTCATTTTTTGTTTTTTTCCTCGCCTTCTGGTTAAATTTTTTTTTAACTTTTACCTTTTTCTTTTTAACGTTTTTTAACTAGCTTATCTAATATATATATTTTTTCTTTTTTATATTTTTATTATTTGTTTTCTTTTTTTAATTCTTTTCTTTTCTTTTTTTGTTTCTTTTTTCTTTTTTTTTTCTTTCTTCCTTTTTGAACCTCTTTTTATCCCCTTTCTCCCACCTCATGATTTGGGATCTCTTCTAATTTGGTTAAAGCATATTTTCCTGGGGTTGTTGCCACCCTTTTAGTATTTTAATTGCTCCTTCATATACTCTTATCTGGACAAAATGACAAGAAGGAAAAATTCAACACACACAAAAAAAAAAAGAACAAGAGGCAGTACCGAAGGCTAGGGACCTAATCAATACAGACATTGGTAATATGTCAGATCTAGAGTTCAGAATGACAATTCTCAAGGTTCTAGCTGGGCTCGAAAAAGGCATGGAAGATATTAGAGAAACCCTCTCAAGAGATATAAAAGCCCTTTCTGGAGAAATAAAAGAACAAAAATCTAACCAAGTTGAAATCAAAAAAGCTGTTAATGAGGTGCAATAAAAAATGGAGGCTCTCACTGCTAGGATAAATGAGGCAGAAGAAAGAATTAGTGATATAGAAGACCAAATGACAGAGAATAAAGAAGCTGAGCAAAAGAGGGACAAACAGCTACTGGACCACGAGGGGAGAATTCGAGAGATAAGTGACACCATAAGACGAAACAACATTAGAATAATTGGGATTGCAGAAGAAGAAGAAAGAGAGAGTGGAGCAGAAGGTATACTGGAGAGAATTATTGGGGAGAATTTCCCCAATATGGCAAAGGGAACGAGCATCAAAATTCAGGAGGTTCAGAGAACACCCCTCAAAATCAATAAGAATAGGCCCACACCCAGTCACCTACTAGTAAAATTTACAAGTCTCAATGACAAAGAGAATCCTGAAAGCAGCCCGGGAAAAGAAGTCTGTAACATACAATGGTAAAAATATTAGATTGGCAGCTGACTTATCCACAGAGACCTGGCAGGCCAGAAAGAGCTGGCATGATATTTTCAGAGCACTAAACGAGAAAAACATGCAGCCAAGAATACTATATCCAGCTAGGCTATCATTGAAAATAGAAGGAGAGATTAAAAGCTTCCAGGACAAACAAAAACTGAAAGAATTTGCAAACACCAAACCAGCTCTACAGGAAATATTGAAAGCGGTCCTCTAAGCAAAGAGAGAGCCTACAAGTGGTAGATCAGAAAGGAACAAAGACCATATACAGTAACAGTCACCTTACAGGTAATACAATGGCACTAAATTCATATCTCTCAATAGTTACCCTGAATGTTAATGGGCTAAATGCCCCTGTCAAAAGACACAGGGTATCAGAATGGATAAAAAAACAAAACCCATCTATATGTTGCCTCCAAGAAACTCATTTGAAGCCCGAAGACACCTCCAGATTTAAAGTGAGGGGGTGGAAAAGAATTTACCAGGCTAATGGACATCAGAAGAAAGCAGGAGTGGCAATCCTTATATCAGATCAATTAGATTTTAAGCCAAAGACTATAAAAGAGATGAGGAAGGACACAATATCATACTCAAAGGGTCTGTCCAACAAGAAGATTTAACAATTTTAAATATCTATGCCCCCAACGTGGGAGCAGCCAACTATATAAACCAATTAATAACAAAATCAAAGAAACACTAATACAATAATAGTAGGGGACTTTAACACTCCCCTCACTGAAATGGACAGATCATCCAAGCAAAAGATCAACAAGGAAATAAAGGCCTTAAACGACACACTGGACCAGATGGACATCACAGATATATTCAGAACATTTCATCCCAAAACAACAGAATACACATTCTTCTCTAGTGCACATGGAACATTCTCCAGAATAGATCACATCCTCGGTCCTAAATCAGGACTCAGCCGGTATCAAAAGATTGGGATCATTCCCTGCATATTTTCAGACCACAATGCTCTAAAGCTAGAACTCAACCACAAAAGGAAGTTTGGAAAGAACCCAAATACATGGAGACTAAACAGCATCCTTCTAAAGAATGAATGGGTCAACCGGGAAATCAAAGAAGAATTGAAAAAAATCATGGAAACAAATGATAATGAAAATACAACGGTTCAAAATCTGTGGGACACAACAAAGGCAGTCCTGAGAGGAAAATATATAGCGGTACAAGATTTTCTCAAGAAACAAGAAAGGTCTCAGGTACACAACCTAACCCTACACCTAAAGGAGCTGGAGAAAGAACAAGAAAGAAACACTAAGCCCAGCAGGAGAAGAGAAATCATAAAGATCAGAGCAGAAATCAATGAAATAGAAACCAAAAAAACAATAGAGCAAATCGAAACTAGGAGCTGGTTCTTTGAAAGAATTAATAAAATTGATAAACCCCTGGCCCAACTTATCAAAAAGAAAAGAGAAAGGACCCAAATAAATAAAATCATGAGAGAAAGAGGAGAGATCACAAATAACACCAAAGAAATACAAACTATTATAAGAACATACTATGAGCAAGTCTAAGCCAATAAATTTGACAATCTGGAAGAAATGGATGCATTCCTAGAAACATATAAACTACCACAACTGAACCAGGAAGAAATAGAAAGCCTGAACAGACCCATAACCAGTAAGGAGATTGAAACAGTCATTAAAAATCTCCAAACAAACAAAAGCCCAGGGCCAGACGGCTTCCCGGGGGAATTCTCCCAAACATTTAAAGAAGAACTAATTCCTATTCTCCTGAAACTGTTCCAAAAAATAGAAATGGAAGGAAAACTTCCAAACTCATTTTATGAGGCCAGCATCACCTTGATCCCCAAACCAGACAAGGATCCCATCAAAAAAGAGAGCTATAGACCAATATCCTTGATGAACACAGATGCGAAAATACTCAACAAAATCCTAGCCAATAGGATTCAACAGTACATTAAAAGGATTATTCACCACGACCAAGTGGGATTTATCCCAGGGCTACAAGGTTGGTTCAACATCCGCAAATCAGTCAATGTGATACAACACATCAATAAAAGAAAGAACAAGAACCATATGATACTCTCAATAGATGCTGAAAAAGCATTTGACAAAGTACAGCATCCCTTCCTGATCAAAACTCTTCAAAGTGTAGGGATAGAGGGCACATACCTCAATATCATCAAAGCCATCTATGAAAAACCCACCGCAAATATCATTCTCAATGGAGAAAAACTGAAAGCTTTTCCGCTAAGGTCAGGAACACGCCAGGGATGTCCATTATCACCACTGCTATTCAACATAGTACTAGAGGTCCTAGCCTCAGCAATCAGACAACAAAAGGAAATTAAAGGCATCCAAATCGGCAAAGAAGAAGTCAAATTATCACTCTTCGCAGATGATATGATACTATATGTGGAAAACCCAAAAGACTCCACTCCAAAACTGCTAGAACTTATACAGGAATTCAGTAAACTGTCAGGATATAAAATCAATGCACAGAAATCAGTTGCATTTCTCTACACCAACAGCAAGACAGAAGAAAGAGAAATTAAGGAGTCAATCCCATTTACAATTGCACCCAAAACCATAAGATACCTAGGAATAAACCTAACCAAAGAGGCACAGAATCTATACTCAGAAAACTATAAAGTACTCATGAAAGAAATTGAGGAAGACACAAAGAAATGGAAAAATGTTCCATGCTCCTGGATTGGAAGAATAAATATTGTGAAAATGTCTATGCTCCCTAAAGCAATCTACACATTCAATGCAATTCCTATCAAAGTACCATCCATCTTCTTCCAAGAAATGGAACAAATAATTCTAAAATTTATATGGAACCAGAAAAGACCTCGAATAGCCCAAGGGATATTGAAAAAGAAAGCCAACATTGGTGGCATCACAATTCCGGACTTCAAGCTCTATTTCAAAGCTGTCATCATCAAGACAGCATGGTACTGGCACAAAAACAGACACATAGATCAATGGAACAGAATAGAGAGCCCAGAAATCGACCCTCAACTCTACAGTCAACTAATCTTCGACAAAACAGGAAAGAATGTCCAATGGAAAAAAGACAGCCTCTTCAATAAATGGTGCTGGGAAAATTGGACAGCCACATGCAGAAAAATGAAATTGGACCATTTCCTTACACCACACACAAAAATAGACTCAAAATGGATAAAGGACCTCAATGTGCGAAAGGAATCCATCAAAATCCTTGAGGAGAACACAGGCAGCAACCTCTTCGACCTCAGACGCAGCAATATCTTCCTAGGAACAATGCCAAAGACAAGGGAAGCAAGGGCAAAAATGAACTATTGGGATTTCATCAAGATCAAAAGCTTTTGCACAGCAAAGGAAACAGTTAACAAAATCAAAAGACAACTGACAGAATGGGAGAAGATATTTGCAAACGACATATCAGATAAAGGACTAATGACCAGAATCTATAAAGAACTTAGCAAACTCAACACCCAAAGAACAAATAATCCAATCAAGAAATGGGCAGAGGACATGAACAGACATTTCTGCAAAGAAGACATCCAGATGGCCAACAGACACATGAAAAAGTGCTCCATATCTCTCGGCATCAGGGAAATACAAATCAAAACCGCAATGAGATATCACCTCACACCAGTCAGAATGGCTAAAATCAACAAGTCAGGAAATGACAGATGCTGGCGAGGATGCGGAGAAAGGGGAACTCTCCTACACTGTTGGTGGGAATGCAAGCTGGTGCAGCCACTCTGGAAAACAGCCTGGAGGTTCCTCAAAATGTTGAAAATAGAACTGCCCTATGACCCAGCAATTGCACTATTGGGTATTTACCCTAAAGATACAAACGTAGTGATCCAAAGGGGCACGTGCACCCGAATGTTTATAGCAGCAATGTCCACAATAGCCAAACTATGGAAAGAACCTAGATGTCCATCAATAGATGAATGGATCAAGAAGATGTGGTATATATACGCAATGGAATACTATGCAGCCATCAAAAGAAATGAAATCTTGCCATTTGCGACAACATGGATGGAACTAGAGCGTATCATGCTTAGCGAAATAAGTCAAGCAGAGAAAGACAACTATCATATGATCTCCCTGATATGAGGAAGTGGTGATGCAACATGGGGGCTTAAGTGGGTAGGAGAAGAATAAATGAAACAAGATGGGATTGGGAGGGAGACAAACCATAAGTGACTCTTAATCTCACAAAACAAACTGAGGGTTCCTGGGAGGAGGGGGTTTGGGAGAAGGGGGTGGGATTATGGACACTGGGGAGGGTATGTGCTTTGGTGAGTGCTGTGAAGTGTGTAAACCTGGTGATTCACAGACTTGTACCCCTGGGGATAAAAATATATGTTTATAAAAAATAAAAAATTAAAAAAAGGAGAAATTAATGAACTAGAGGAAAGATAGATGGTAGAAAAAAACAATAAAATAGACAACTCTCTAGCTACCAATCAATAGAAATGCAAAAATCACTAATTTATGATATGATAATGGTAATAAGCATTGAAATAAGAGCACTTTTAAAGAAATCATATATTTTTCTATTCCTGTATGCATATAGCATAAAAATGTAGATGAAGTGTGGAATTTCCTAGGCAAAATTATTTACCAATATTGATCCAATTAGAAATAGAAACCTTAAACAAATTGATTTCCATAGAAAGAACGACAGTTAAAACTAACCCCACTAAAAGTAGGAGGCTTAGATGTTTTCAGGGGGAATTCTTTCAAGTTTTCAAAACCAGACAGTCCCACCTGCTCCACAAACTTTTTGAGAGAATCAAAATGAACATTTCATAATGTTTTATGAGTCAACTAAAACATTTATATCTGAATCAAATAAAGAGAATAAAAGAGAATACTAAAAATGCTAGACTGATATCACTTATGAATATTGTATATATTACATACACACATACATACACACTATCTATATAATCTTAGTACTAAGTCCAACATCTTTTTAATAGTAAAAGACTAATTGCATTTCTCATTAAGACGTTAAGAAATTGGGGCACCTGGGTGGCTCAGTTGGTTAAGGGTCTGACTTTCACTTGGGTCATGATCTCAGTGCTCTGGGAGTGAGCCTAGGGTTGGGCTCCCTGCTCATTGGACAGTTTGCTTCTCCTTCTTCTTTTGAAATCCTCCCCACTTGTTCACACACACACACACACACACACACACACTCTCTCTCTCTCTCTCTCTCTCTCTCAAATAAACAAATTTTTTCTTAAGAAAAAAGAAATTGGGGGTTCCTGGGTGGCTCAGTGGGTTAAGCCACTGCCTTCGGCTCAGGTCATGATCTCGTGGTCCTGGAATCGAGTCCCGCATCGGGCTCTCTGCTTAGCAGGGGGCCTACTTCTCTCTCTCTCTGCCTGCCTCTCTGTCTACTTGTGATCTCTCTCTGTAAAATAAATAAATAAAATCTTAAAAAAAAAAAAGAAAAAAGTAATTGGTACAATGACAAGCATTCTCTCTGTCTTGATCAACATTATTTACTGTTCTAGAGGCATTAGCCAATGTAATTAGATAACAGAAATCAAATAGAGGCATAGAACCTAGGAAATAAATATTCAAACTACCTTTATTAGCACATGATATGACCATTACCTGGAAAACCCAGAGGAATCAATGATAAAGATTACTCAAACAAGAATAAAATTCAATAAAATAAACATGACAGAAAAATTACCAGAGCACCTGGGTGGCTCAGTCAGTTAAGTGGCTACCTTTGCTCAGGCCATGATCCCAGCATCCTGGGGTTGGGCCCTATATCAGGCTCCCTGCTCAGCAGGGAACCTGCTTCTCCTTCTCTAGCTCCTATGGGCTTGTGTTCTCTTTCTCGCTCTCTCTCTGTCATGAATGAATGAAATCTTAAAAAAAAAAAAAGAAAGAAAAATTACCATAGAGAACTTAACTGTCTTCATAGGAGCAAGCAGTAATTAGCTAGAGATTATAATTATTTAGAAAATTCATTTAAAATAGAAGATGTGTGATCAAGGAAATTTTTTAAAAGATTTATTTTAGATTGCTAAGCTTATTGGCATATAACTGTTGATAATAACTTCTGATGATTGTTTCTACTTCCTTGGTGCTAGTTGTGATCTCTCCCTTTTCATTCATAATTCTATGAATTTGGGCTTTCTCTCTTTTCTTTTGGATTAGTGTGGCCAATGGTTTATCGATCTTATTGATTCTTTCAAAAAAACAGCTTCTAGTTTCATTGATATGTTCTACTGTATCTCTGGTTTCTACCTCATTGATCTCAGCTCTAATTTTGATTATTTCCCTTCTTATGTGTGGAGTTGGTTTGATTTGTTGTTGATTCTCCTGTTCTTTAAGGTGTAGAGACAGCTGGTGTGTTCTGGATTTTTCAATTTTTTTGAGGGAGGCTTGGATGGCTATGTATTTCCCCCTTAGGACCGCCTTTGCTGTATCCCATAGGTTTTGGACTGAAGTGTCTTCATTCTCATTGGTTTCCATGAATTGTTTCAGCTCCTCTTGGATCTCCTGGTTGATCCAAGCATTCTTAAGCAAGGTGGTCTTTTGCTTCCAGCTGTTTGAGTTCCTTCTGAACTTTTCCTTGTGATTGAGCTCCAGTTTCAAAGCATTGTGATCTGAGAATGTGAAGGGAATAATCTCAGTCTTTTGGTTTCGGTTGAGTCCTAATTTGTGACCCAGTATGTGGTCTATTCTGGAGAAGGTTCCATGTGCATTTGAGAAGAATGAGTATTCTGTTGTTTTAGGGTGGAATGTTCTATATATATCTCTGAGGTCCATCTGGTCCAATGTGTCATTCAATGCTCTTGTTTCTTTATTGGTTTTCTGCTTCAATGATCTATTTCTGAGAGAGGCGTGTTAAGATCTCCTACGATTGGTGTATTCATATCAATATGACTCTTTATCTTGATTAACAGTTTTCTTAAATAATTGGATGCTCCCATATTGGGAGCATAGATATTTACAGTTGTTAGATCGTCTTGGTGGAACGTCCCATTAAGAATGATGTAGTGTCCTTCTGTATCTCTGACTAAAGTGTTTAGTTTGAAGTCTAATTTATCTGATTTGAGAATCGCTGTAACAGCCTTCTGTTGAGGCCCATTGGCATGAACGATGCTTCTCCATCCCTTCCCTTTCAGTCTGGGTGTATCTTTAGGTTCAAAATGGGTCTCTTGTAGACAGCATATGGATGGGTCCTGTCATTTTATCCAATCTGCAACCCTGTACCATTTTATGTGTGCATTAAGGCCATTCACATTGAGAGTGATTACTGATAGATACGTTTTTACTGACATCGAGTTACCTTTGAAGTCTTTCTTTGTGTAGACTGTCTCTATATTTCTGTCCAATGCTATTGTTGGGATTTTTACTCTTTTATAGAACCCCCCTTAATATTTCCTGCAGTGTCGGCTTGGTGGTTGCATAGTCTTTTAAGCCTTGCCGGTCTTGAATAGTCTTTATCTCTCCATCCATTTTGAATGTCAGTCTTGCTGGATAAAGTATTCTTGGCTGCATGTTCTTCTCATTTAGTGGCCTGAAGATATCTTGCCAGCCTCTTCTGACTTGTCAGGTCTCTGTGGACAGGTCTGACGTTATTCTGATGGGCTTCCCTCTGTAAGTAAGGAGCCTCTTTGCCCTGGCGGCTTTCAAGGGATTACACCTACAATTATAATTCCTCAATTTGACTATCAGGTGTCGTGATGTTTTTTTGGAATGTATCATCTTGGGTGGAGACCATTCGGCCTCTAGTCCATGAACGCTGGTTCCATTCGTGAGATCGGGAAAATTTTCATGAAGGACTTGTTCCACTATATCTTCTAGACTTCCTTCTTTCTCCTCCCCTTCAGGGATTCCAATAATTCTGACGTTGGAACGCTTCATGGCATCATTTATTTCCCTGATTCTGTGTTCGTGGTTTCTAGGCTGTTTGTTCCATCCTTCCTGCTGATGCTTTCTCTCTATCTGTTTGTCTTCCAGATCACTAATTCTATCTTCTGTCTCCGTTACCCTAGCTTTGAGAGAGTTTAGATTAGATTGAAACTCATTGAGAGCATTGTGAACCTCCTCCCTGGTAGCTTTAAGCTCCGCCCTAACATTGTGAACATCCTTCTGGTTGCTTTCAGGTCAGCCCTAATCAATTCTGTTTGGTCATCCGTGGCTTTCTCCAACCTAGCTATTGCCTGGATAATTGTTAGCCTGAATTCTCTTTCTGACATATTGTCTATGTTGATAGCCGTTAGCTCTGTTGCAGAAGGTCCATCCTCTGTATTGTTCTTCTGTTGGGCATTCCTCCTCCTAGTCATTTTGGTGGGAGATGACGAACAGATGTAGCTGGATGTATCATCTGTGGTGCAGTCAAGGTGCACCCTGGAACACTTCTGAGCAATCAGGATTCCCCACCCAAACGAGAGACAAAAGAAAAGAAAAAGAAAAAGAAAAAAAGAGAGAGAGACAGGAAAGAAAGGGAAGATGAAAGAGAAGGTTCAGCCCAGACGGGCCTCAAGGTAAGATTTATGAGTAGACAAATAAAAAGAGAGAAGAAGACTGATACAAGTGTATTGCAAGAGAAAAAATTTATATATATGCAAATAAAGGAATAACCTCATCAAAAAGAACCCCAAGTGTAAGATATATATGCTATCACAAAAACACAGAAACACTAGTGGAAGAAGAAGATGGGAGAGTTCTTATAAATTCTGTGTGTGCGAGGAAGTTTGTGTTGATTCTTCATGGATGTATCTTGATATATTTGTTAAAGGACTCAACTTTCCTAAGATAAAGGGGATTACAAATTGGTTTATCTATAGGGGTATTATTGATTGGGGAAAGGGCAATACTTTGAAGCTTAACTCTATATGAATATTAAAGGATAAAATAAAAAAGGAATAAACTAGGCTAAACTAAACTTAAATAAAAAAGAGGACTTCAAAAAATAAAAATGCAAAAGAAAAGCATAGGTGTATGTATCAAAAGTTCAGGTTAGAAGGGTATTATGGAATTTGATGTACTGTACAGCTCGCTGTGATGGTAAATACGTTCAAAGAATTATCTATGTGTAAAAAAAATAAATAAATAAACCAGAATAGTGGGAGTCAGTGAACAGTAAAAGTTTTCCTATGAAGTAGTGGTTGTTCTCTTGTAGTCCTTTATTTTTTTCTTCTTTTTTTTTTTCTTTTGGATTATTTTCTGGGGGAGTGGCCTGCCACGTGGGTTGCCAGTCAATGAAGTTTCCTGAGTTGAGTCCTACAGCCCCCGCTAGGGGGTGGGCTCTGAAGAAACTGTTTTTTTTCAGGTTTTGGTTCTCTGGCGGTTTCTATGTTTGTTCACTTTTTTTTCTCTCACCTTTACCGCCTTTGATGGTTTTTGTAGTTTTGGATGAAAACAAATCGCACCCTGATCTCCCTCTCAGAGAGACGCCTCACTCTGGGTGTAGAGCCTAAATAAGTTCCCCCTTGGCCACTGGCAGAGCAGGTTGCGAGTTGCAGACCCTGGGGACGCAGGATCTTTTGCTTGTACCCAAAGCCAAGGCAGTGGAGTCTCTGGGAGCTCCCGACCGCCAGAGAGGTTCCAAGCAGCAATTGCACCCTGAGAGTTTGCCGCTGGCCTGGGCTGGGAGTGCCTGGTCTTGCTGGGTGTAAGAGCGCCCGGCTTGCGCGGGCCTCTTTCAGGGGCGGCTATTGGTCGCGCGCGCGTCTCAGGCACTGAAAACGGGGCACAGATCCAAGTGCACCAGGCTGGGCTTTTGCACACCTCTGTCAGGGGAGAGTTTGCGACGCGGGGCTTAGGCTTTGAAACAAAGGCGTGGGTCAAAGAGCCGGGATTTTGTAATTCTGTCAGGGGAGTATGAGTAACTTGCGTGTGTATCTCAGGCTTTGTAGTAGGGCTCGTGCGTTCTGCTGACCGGCGTGGCTCCCATCCCCACACAGGAGCCAGAACCCACGCATTCCCTGGTGCGCTGGCAGCTTAGGGACCAAGAGCTGGTTGCTCAGCCACACTCTCTCTGCCTCAGCGCCGGGGAGGCTGTCCTGGGACCAGAGACTTAAGCCCCTGTCCCTAGCCGCCCCGATTTCCACAATTTCCCCCCTCGATCCTTTGCTCTTTTGGAGTGCTTTCAACCAGTCTCCATGTTAATGCTATTCCCCAGATGCAGGGCACTCTTGCTTGTATTTGGGTATTACTTTCCAACTGGTCGCCTCTGGTGGCTCCTTCCCCCTTTTGTTTATCTTCCGATATCAGTCCGCCGTTCCCAGTCCGCTTTACCTGCCCACTGGCGTCTTCTGCCCCTGTAGAGATCCAGACCTGTATGATTCTGATCTCAGGCTGATTTCATGGCTGAATGGAGTTCTTTGGTAGGTAATCAGCTCACTTTGGGGTACCGGCTGAAAAGGCGCCTCCTCCTACACCCCGGCCATCTTGTCCCCCCCTCAAGTACTCACTTTTTAAATTAATTTTTTGACAGACAGAAATCACAAGTAGGCAGAGAGGCAGGCAGAGAGAGGAAGGAAATCAGGCTCCCTGCTTAGCAGAAAGCCCAATGTGGGGCTTGATCCCAGGACCCTGGGATCTTGACCCGAGCTGAAGGCAGTGGCTTAACCCACTGAGCCACCCAGGTGCCCCTAAGTACACATTTAAAAGACAGTAAAGATCTGTGGATACAAAGAAGTTTAAAGAAACTAAATTCCAGGGAAAGACATGTCCTTGCTAGGTGAGAAGATTTCAATAGCCTAGTGGCTAGAAACACTTGCTGAATCTGGGCAACAATGTGCAAAAGAGAGATGTTCCCAGAGTAAGAAGTAGCCAATAGAACTTTAAAAGGCTATATAGAGGGGCTGGACAGACTGAGGTCTGCAGGAGTCCCACATGATAAGTTAAGGGTACATGTGAAGTCTGATAAGGGTTAAGGTCCATTTTTGTCTCATATGAGCTTCCAACTGATCCAGCATTATCTGTTACAAAAACTTTTCTAAAGACTTCAGGCTTGAGCTCAGTGATGCACAGAGCTGGAAGAAGCATCATTGTTATTTATAAAACAAAAAATAATCTAGGAAATTTTCAAATTAATGATTTTAGGGGTACCCTTCTGAAAACAGGGCTCCCATGGGAAACTTTTACCACAGAATTTAGTGATAGACAGGTGCCTGCTGGTTAAAAGAAGACTTAAACATTTGCTTATCTCGGACAGACACTGCCCAAATACCATATAAGCCAGTAAGAAGATTAAATCAGAAATACTTAGTACATGCTAAAGGCTGAGTGTGGGCTATGAGCACAGTGTGAAGTGCAATAAGGACCCTACACTATCTTGTGAGGTTTTCCTCTAGGAACCCACCAGGTGCCCACAAGGAAGATATGAGAGAAACTTTAGAAAATTCACCCTTGATGTTACCAGGAAACACCACCTCCCTAACCCCTTACTGCCATGCTAACAAACCTGGAATAAAAACAAGCTGAAAAGTGGAAGATGGCTGAAAGAGCTCAAGAGATAGAATCTCTCTAGAGAGCAGCACTAGGGGATGATGCAAAGAAAAAGAGAGGGTGAGAAAATCCAAGTATGAATGTTGCAATTTTATGATTTTTGGCTCACACAGGATGACAACAGCAATGATAAACTTCAAACCGTGCCCAATTCCTTAGTACATTTGTAAATAAAATAAAATAAAGGTCTAGAAAAAAATCATGTTCACTTAGAAGTATAAAAGCATTATTTATGTTTAATTATATCTACTGCTTCATATAAGTTCAGCTTTCAATAAAAAAATAAGATATAAAAAGCAAAGATAAACTATTGGGACTTCATCAAAATAAAAAACTTCTACACAATGAAGGAAACAATCAACAAAACTAAAAGGCAACATATGGAATTGGAGAAGATATTTGCAAATGGAATATCTGATAAAAAGTTAGTATCCAATATATATAAAAAAAACTTATAAAACACAGCATCCAAAAGACAAATAATCCAGTTACAAGGTAGGCAGAAGACATGGATAGATATTTTTCCAAAGAAGACAGGAAAAGATGCCCAACATCCTTGATCATTAGGGAAATACAAATCAAAATTACAATGAGATGTCACCTCACACCAGTCATAATGGCTAAAATTAACAAAGGAAACAACAGGTGTTGGTGAGGATTTAGAGAAAGAGGAACACTCTCTCACTGTTGGTGAGAATGCAAACTGTGCAGCTACTCTGGAAAAACAGTATGGAGGTTCCTCAAAAAGTTAAAAATAGAACACTCTATGATCCAATAATCCACTACTAGGTATTTACCAATAGGATACAAAAATACTGATTCAAAGGGATACATGCATCCCAATGTTTATAGCAGCATTATCAACAATAGCCAAATTATAGTTAGAGTCCAAATTTCCATCAACTGATGAATGGATAAAGAAGAGGTGAGATATATATATATATATATATAATATTATATAACATATATACATATATAAATTATATATAAATATATTTAATGAATATATATAAATTATACACTGTATATTATATGTTATATATCTTATGTTACATAGTATATGTTATATAAACATATATAACATATATACATATATGTATTAATAGCAATATGGCTATTATTGATAATATAGATATATACATACATATACAATGGAATATCACTGTTTTTAAAAAATAATGAAATCCTTCCATTTGCAACAATGTGGATGGAGTTAGAGAGTATTACGCTAAGCAAAATAAGTCAGTCAGAGAAAGACAAATACCATATGATTTCATTCATATGTGGTATTTAAGAGTAAACCAGATTAATATGGTGAAAAAGAGGCAAATCAAGAAACAGAGTCAACTACAGAGAACAAACTGATGGTTACTGTAGGGAAGGTTGGGAAAATGGGTTAAACAGTTGATGGGTATTAAGTAGGACATTTGTAATGAGCACCAGGTGTTATATGGAAGTTGTGAATCACTAAATTCTATGCCTGAAACTAATATTACAGTGTATGTTAGCTGGAATTTAAACAAAAATCTTGGAGAAGAAAACAAAAAAGAAAATATACAAAATATAATAAAATAATAAAGTAAAATAAAATAAAACAAAATAAAATAGAACATATTCTGAATAGAAAAAGCAATCATTAGAGCCAGATCTAGGTTTGTCATAGACATTAGAACTATCAGAAGGAATTAAAAATAACAATAATTAAAATATTAAAATCTCTAGAGGTGCCTAGTTTGCTCAGTCATTTAAGCATCTGACTCTTGATCTCAGCTCAGGTCTTGATCTCAGGGTCATGAGTTTGAGCCCTGTGTTGGGTTCCACACTGAGTGTGGAGCTAACTTTAAAAAAAAAATTAAGAACTCTAAGGAGAAAGGTAGACGCATTTGAGATCAAATAGGTAATTATAGCAGAGAGGTGAAATCTATGAGAAGATCTTTATGGAAATGGTAGAAATGAAAACAAAGTAGCAAAGTTGGAGAACGCTCAGTAGGCTTATCAGTAAACTCAACACAGCTAAGGGAAGAACTAATAAACTTGACAAAAGGTAATTCAAAGTTTTGGAAACTGAAACATAAAGTGAAAAAAGACTTAAAAAATGAGAACAGAACATCTAAGATCTGTAGGATAATATTAAACAGTGTAACATATTGCATAATTAGAATCCCAGAAGAAAGAAAAGGACAGAAAATATTTGAAAAAATAATGACCTAGTATTTTCCAAAATTAATGACAGACAAGAAGCCACAGATCCAAAAATCTCAGAAAACACCATGCAGGATAAATACTAAAATGAAACCACATCCATCCATATCATATTCAAACTGCTGAAAACTAAAGGTGAAGAGAAAATCTCGAAGGCATCCCAGGGTTAGGAAGAACATATTCTTAATAGAGAAACAGCAATAATAATTACATTATAATACTTATCAGAAATTTTGCAAGAATACAAATCATACAAAGCACACTGTCAGATCATAATTAAAGTAAACTAAAAATTAGTAACAAAAATATAGAAAATCCCTAGGTATTTAGAAAATAAGCAATAAATTTCTAAATAATTCATGGGTCAGAAAAGAAGTCTCTGGTCTGAGATGGCTGCATGAGAAGACACTGAACTCAACTGCTTTCATGGATACACCAAATCTACAGCTACATATAAAACAATTACCACTGGAAAGAAAATGAAAACTAGCTAAACAGCTCCTTTCCTGAATAAGGTATAAGAAGCACACATCAAGATGGGTATGAGAGGCAGAGACATGACACATTCTTAACAAAAACCTCACCCATGACATGACAACACAAAATAGGTTGGGCTATCATGGGTCCACAACTTTTCCTTGAAGGGTGAGGAGTTTGTGCCCCACATCAGGCACAACAAACCTTGGGACTTGCACGAGACAGATGCAGCCCCTCAAAATATCTGACTTTGGAAATCAATGGGGCTTACATCCCGGGGACCAGAAGGATCTGTGAGGACCTACGATACTTCTTTTCAGGGGCTCAGGCATGCAGTCACTTGTTACAGAACTCAGCTCAAAAGCAGAAGTTTGAGAAGTGACTGTATTAGTTATAAAAGAGATTCATTGGGCAATCTTAAGGGATCTTCCAGAGGGACAAGAACCAGTTGGGACTTCTATAGGGACAGAGGCACTGGTAAGAGCCATTTTTGCACTTGCCCCTACCTTGCTAGTGCACGTGGGCCCATACAGACACAGCCTCAGTAAGATAAATTTCACTGGTGTGTTCTGCCTGCAATGCTCTTCTCCCACATTGTTAAAGCCATAAACATGTCCCAACCCAGGACCATTTTCTGGCCTCTGTAAAGCCTCAGGATGCAAGGATGATTCAATATCTGCAAATCAAACATGATACACCATATTAACAAAATGAAGTATAATCATATGATTTATATGATCATCTCAATTGATGGAGAAAACACTTTTGACAAAATTAAACATGAATTTATGACAAAACATCTCAACAAAGTGGGTATAGAATTTACCCCAACATAATAAAGATCATATATGACAAACTCACAGCTAATATTGTACTCAAAAATGAAAAGTTGAAATGTTTTCCTCAAAGATCAGGAACAAGACAAGTATGTCCATTCCTGCCACTATTATTCAACATAGTACTGGAAGTCCTAGCCTCAGCAATCAGACAAGAAAAAGAAATAAAAGGCATCCATGTTGGTAAGGAGGAAGTAAAATTGTCACTATTTGCAGATGACATGATATTATACATAGAAAACCCTCAAAAAAAAGAAAACCCTAAAGACTCTGCCAAAAAAACCTGTTAAATGTCATAAATAAATTCAGTAAAAAATGTAAGATACAAAGCAGTATAAAGAAATTGGTGCAGGGAAAGAGTCTAAGATGGTGGAAGAATAAGACAATCCTAAGCTTGACTGCTTCCTGGAACACAGCTAGAGAAATACCAAATCATTTTGAATACCGAAGAAATTGTCCAGAAGTTTTAGAGAACAAAGCTGCACATCTACAAATGGAAAAATGAGCTGTGGAAGGTAGGAACTGTGGAGAATTGATTCATGGGAGAAGAGAGCCATAGGCACTACAAGGGGAGGGAGCCCTGATTGAAGAGGGAGTATGGAGAGAGAAGGAGAGATGTAAAGAGTTGGGGGGGGAGTGAAAACATGCACAGAGGACTGCACAAGAATACTGTTTCCCAAAACCACTGATTGGGAAAAAAAGAGAGGGTTTCAATATCGCCAGTTTTTTTTTTTTTTAATAAACTGCTGAGCACAGAGTCTGAAGTTTTGGAAGTCAGCACCATAGCCAAGGTCATGCCTGCTAGTGCTCTGGGGGCAAAGCAAGGAGGAGCCCATGAGCAGTCAGCACTGTCTGAGGATCTCCCGGCTTATGGGGGGGAAGCTATTCCTCTGCTTGGAGTGCATTTGGTACAGCGATATGGTCTATCGATAGACAAAGGACCCTGAGGGCACCATTGGGTTTCGCATTCACCAGTGTAGGATTTATTCCAAACCCTGGTGCCAGCTCTGTGTTGTGATTTACCATAAACTCCAAACTGCTACACAGTCACATGACTATTTTCTGAGACAAGCCTACACTGGCCGCAGCACAGGGAGACCCTTTCCCAGAGGATCAGTGCAGGTCTGTGCTGTGAGGTCTCTGAATTGTGGAGGTTTGAAACACAGCTGTGCCTGAGATAAAACATAGGAGTGCTGCACAGCTTGGTCAAGGAGAGGGTTAAGGAAGGGATCTGACAGAAGCCAGGGTCACAGGAAGGGCGATTATTAGCAGGTCTATGAGGGCTTCCTGAAGAAAGATGGATGTGAATTTCTCTCTCAAGAGATGACAAATCTGGTGGAAGCCATTTCTTTTTTTTTTCTCATTTTCTTTTTTACTTTGATATGAAACAATGGCTTTAAAACATTTTCACATGACGAATTAGACTGCTGTTGTCTATAGTTTTCCTTGTTTTACCAAATAATCTTTAGATCCAGGTTTTAAGCAGATAATGATTTTTGTTTAATATAAATCTAACATGAAATCCAGAATTAAAGTAATTTGGTTCCTTTTCTCCTCCCTCCCTCCCTTCCTGCCTCCCTCCTTCCCTCCTTTTCCCCCCTTCTTTCCTTCTGTATTTTCTTTCTTTTTTTTCCCATTATCTTATATCTTTTTTTTTTTTTTTTTAATTTATTGGAGAGGGCACGGATTGCATGGAGCACTGGGTGTGGTGCAAAAACAATGAATACTGTTACGCTGGTGGAAGCCATTTTGACCTCTCTCCCACCACCACGGATAGACCTTAGTGATTTAAACAGCACCACCAAGTGGAGAACTGAGCTGCTACACCAAGCCCCCCGCCCGCCCCTGCAGGCACATCTCTACTAAGGCAAACCCAGGTGAGAATCAGAGCAGCAGCCCCTCCCCAGAAGACCAGCACAAAACTCTTGCCTGCATCAAATCTACTGATCATAAGAGTGCTGCAAAGCCTCAGCTCTAGGGAAATCAGGAGCTAGCTTCCTATGGGGTTTTGCTGTTTTTTATTTTTAATTTTTAAAAATTTTTAAAATTTAGAATCAATTTAATTAACATATAGTGTATTATTAGTTTCAGAGGTAAAATTTTGTGATTCATTAGTTGTATATAACACCCAGTGCTCATTATATCAAGTGCCCTCTTTAATTCCCATCACCAAGTTACCCCATCCCCCCAACTCATGCCACCTCCAGCAACTCTCAGTTTATTTCCTATAGTTAAGAGTCTCTTATGGTATGGTTTTGTTTTTGTTTATGTTTGTTTGGGTACAAAAAGAGCAATCTTTCTTTTTTTAAAATTTTCTATATTTTTTAATTTAAAATTTTTAGCTTCTTTTTCTTTCTTTTGTCTCTCAAACTTCTCTTAACAAGCAGACCAAAGTGTACCTAGCTTACTTTATTATTTATTTTTAAAATGTTTTAAACACTTATTTTATTTTATTTTGCTTTTTTCCCCTCCAAAAACACAAAATAGGAGAATTCACCCCCCCAAAAGAGTCCAAGACTTGGACTCCATGATACAGATCTTATTTCACTTTATGGAATTACTGAGTTCCCAAAGTCTGTCTTCATGATCTAATAGTTTTCTTTCCCTCTTCTTTTTAGCTTCATTTCCCCATAATTTTATCTTCTATATCACTGAGTCTTTCTTGTGTTTCACCCATCCTTATTTTTATGTCCTCCACTTGGGACTGCACCTCAGTTATAACATTTTTAACTTTGAACTGACTAGATTTCAGTTGTTTTATCTCTACAGTAAGGGATTCTCTACTGTCTTCTATGCTTTTTTCAAGCTCAGCTAGTATCCTTATAATCATTTTTTTTAAATTCTAGTTCAGACATCTTACTTATATCTGTATTGATTTAATTCCTGGTTGTCAGTACTACCTTCTGTTTTTTTCTCTTGGAGAGCATTTCTTCATCTTGTCATTTTGTTCAGAAAAGAAAAGAAGAGAGAAAAAGAAAACAGCAACAACAAAAACAACCACAACCACAACAAAAAGCCTAGATCTTGGATGTGTTTTAGTCTGATTGTTAAAAGAAAATTGATCCCAAAATAAGGGGAAAAATTATATATTTTTATATATATATATATATATATATATATATACACACATACATATATATGTATATATATAATATAAATTATATATAGATTTTAAAATTTAAAAATACACTGAAAGAAATAAAAAAGTATATAAAGTATATATAAAAATAAAAATTAAAAAGAAATTTTAAAAGTATTGAAAAAATAAGAAAATAAATGAAAAACTAATAATAAAAAAGAGTAAAAGCGCAAAGGAGGTTAGATACTATTTCCCCTAGAGCTGAAGCTTTGCAGCCTCTCTATGATCAGTAAACTGCCTTGGAGCAGGTTGGTTGTGCTAGTCTTCTGGGGGAGGGGCCTGTTGCACTGATTATCAGATGGACTCACCTTAATGGCAAAGCGCCTCCAGTGGGCCGGGAGGCAGGGCTTGATGTACGGGGCTTTGGTCTCCAGTAGGTGGCGCTGTTTTGCTCCCTGAAGGTTTTCAGCACTGATGCGAAGGATTAACGTGACATTGTCAGGCTCTCAAACCCTGGAGCTGAATATTTGAGCCACCTACTCCTCAGTAGGCCCTCACAAAAGAACAATAAATCACTCTTGTCTCCCTGGTTTCTGTCAGAACCTTGTGTTCACCCTGCCTGTGTCCAAGCTTTTTCATCTCAGACATGAGACTGAGTTCCAAACCTCCGACTTTTAGGGACTCCTCTAGTGTGGACCTTCACTGTTCCTCCTGGGAGGAGGGGGTGCCATGCTTCTGCCTTTTGATGAACCCATACCAGGAAAGCAGTTGCAGGACAACAGAGTGGTTCACAGTTTATGGCCATACAGTTTATGGCCGGACTAGAAAACTGGCACTTAGACTCACTGTTCTCAGCTTGCTTCCATGCTCCTTCACCTGGAACAGTGCAGGATTTAGGTGCCACCCATTCTTCTTGCAACCCAGGGGATCCTCAGACCTTGGTGTCACACCTGGAATTCTGCCCTGCTTCGCCACCTGAGCATCTTTAAGCCCAGAATGTCCCCCACCATAGCAGACTTCTAAAAGTTCCGATTTTTTTTTTTTTTTTGGACTTAACAGCTTTTATTGAGTATCTTCCATGTACCAGGTACTGGACTAGGCTCTAGGGATACTGTGATCAACAGAACCATTCACAAACCCCACCCTCATGGAGTTCACAGTCTCGTGAGGCAGGAAGACAGACTCTGCACACATGTACATGCATGTACACACATACACGCAAACGTAGAGAGCCAACTGAGTTCTGTAAGGGGATAACGGTTTGTGTGGATGAAGAAGATCCACTATGGATGCGAGCAACAGAAACAAGAGTGAGCAGGCCCCCTGCCTAGTATGGAGTTTGCCCCAGTGGCTCCCGGAGCTACCTTACCAATTCAATGATATATCAAGGATGGGCAGTATTCCCTCAAGTGTGTATCACAAACAGATGGCTTTCCAAAGAAATTCCCTTTTCTAAAAGTTCAGATTTTGTGCTCTATTGCTTATAATACTTCCCAGTAACCTCCTTAAGCAGGCTCCTTCACCTCTACTGTATCTACAGCTATATTACTTCAGATTCAAGTGTCTGTACCTCCTATCTTCCAGAAGGTGGTCGCTTTTCTACTTGTAGACTTGCAGTATTTGTTTTCTTAGAACTTCTATTGATTTCTTGGGTGTTCAGAATGATTTGATAACTGCCTAACTGTATTGGAGGGATGAGACAAACTTAGGGTCCCCCTACTCCTCAGTCATCTTAACTCCTCCCCTTAATTCTTCTTTAAATGATTTGTATAATTCTCCAGTGAAGCCACTTGGTCAAGGAGTTGGGTTTTTGCTGTTGTCTGTTTGGTTTTGTGAAGATATGAAATGAAGGAGATTTTTTTTTTAATTCCAATGCAGTTAGGACTATATTAGTTTCAAATATATTAGTTTCAAATATAGGACTATATTAGTTTCAAATATAAAACGTAGTGATCCAACTGTTCACTAAATTACTCAGTGCTTATGAAGAAAAGTGCACTCCTTAATCTAAATCACCTATTTAACCCATCCCCCCACACACCTCCCCTCTGGTAACCATCAGTTTGTTCTCTATGGTTAATAGGCTGTTTTTTGGCTTGTCTCTTTTTTCCTTTGTTTTGTTTCTTAAATTCCACATATGAGTGAAATCATATCATATTTGTCTCTCTCTGACTGACTTATTTCACCTAGCATAATATTCTCTAGCTCCATCCACATTGTTGCAAATGTCAAGAATTAATTCTTTTTTTGTGACTGAGTAATATTCACAATATTTTTGACTGAGTAAAATTTTATTTTTTAAAAAAAATTTTATTTATTTGAGAGTGAGAAAGTGAGCATGAGCCAGGGGAGAGGCAGAGGGAGGGGGAGAAGCAGACATCCTGCTGAGTAGGGAGCCCAACTCTCTGCTCGATCCCAGGACACTGGGATTACCCCCTGAGCCAAAGGCAGATGTTTAACTGACTAAGCCACCCAAGTGCCCCTATACACTACATCTTCTTTATCCATTCATTTATTGATGAATACTTAAGCTGTTTCCATAGTGATTCCATAGTGATTTCCATAAATGATTCTGTAATAAACATAGGAGTGCATATATCCCTTTGAACTAGTATTTTTGTATCCTTAGGTAAATACCCAATAATGTAATTACTGGGTAATGTAGTTCTATTTTTAACCTTTTGAGGATCACCTGTACTGTCTTCCAGAGTGGGTGTACAGTTTGCACTCCTCCCAGCCATGCAAGAGGGTTCATTTTTCTCCACATCCTCACTAACATTTGTTTCTTGAGCTCTTGATTTTAGCCCTTCTGACAGGTGTGATGTGATATCATTTTGTGGTTTTGATTTTCATTTCCCTGATGATCAGTGATGTTGAGTATCTATTCATGTATCTGTTGGCCATCCAGATGTCTTTGGAGAAATATCTGTTCATGTTTTCTATTTTTAATTGGATTATTTGGCTTTTAATTTGATTATTTAATTTGGATTATTGGATGTTGAGTTGCATAAGCTCTTTATATATTTTGGATACTAACTCTTTATTAGATATGCCACTTGCAAGTATCTTCTGCCATTCAGTAGGATCTCTTATAGTTTTGTTGGTTGATTCTTTTGCTGTGCAGAAACTTTTAATTTTGTTGTAGTCCCAATAGTTTATTTTTGCTTTTGTTCTCTTGCCTCAGGTGACATATCTAGAAGGATGTTGCCACAAACAATATTGTAGAAATTACTGCCTGTGCTATCTTCCAGAATTTTTATGGTTTCAGGTCTCACATTTAGGACTTTAATCCATTTTGAGTTTATTTTTGTGTGTAGTGTTAAAATGAAGTCAAGTTTCATTCTTTTGCCTTTTGCCATATAGTTTTTGCTTTAATGTACTGTTGAATCCTATTGCCTAGTATTTTGGTGAGTTTTTGCTTTAATAATTGACCATATAATTGTGGGCTCATTTCTGCAATTTCTACTCTGCTCCATTGATCTACATGTCTATTTTTGTGCCAGTACCATATTGTTTTGATCATTACAGCTTTGTAATATAATTTGAAGTCTGGAATTGTGATCCTTCTAGCTTTGCTTTTCTTTTTAAAGATTGCTTTGGTTTTTCAGAGTCTTTTGTGGTACCATATAAATTTTAGGATTTTTTTTTATTCCAGTTCTGTGAAAAGGGCTGTTGGTATCTTGATAGGGATTGCATTAAATGTGCATTAAATGCTTTGGGTAGCACAGACATTTTAACAATATGTGTCCTTCCAGTCCATGAGCATGGAATGTCTTTCCATTTCTTTGTGTTCTCTTCAATTTCTTTCCTCAATATTTTATAATTTTTAACATAAAGGTCTTTGACCTCTTAGGTTAGGTTTATTCCTAGGTTATCATACAGTCTTGGTGTAATTTTAAATAGGATTGTTTTCTTAATTTATATTCCTGCTACTTGATTATTAGTTTATAGAAATGCATCAGAAATCTGTAAATTGATTTTGTACCTTGTGACTTTACTGAATTTATTTATCAGTTCTGGTAGTTTTGTGATGGAGACTCTAGGGTTATGTATCATGTCCTCTGCCAACGATGAAAGTTATATTTCTTCCTTACCAGTCTGGTTGCCTTTTATTCCTCTTTCTTGTTTGATTTATCTGGCTAGGACTTTCAGTAGTATGTTGATCAAAAGTGGTGAGGTTGGACATCCCTGTTTTGTTCCTGACTGCAAAGGAGAAGTTGTGTTTTTCCCCACTGAGGAAGATGTTAACTATGGATTATTCATACAAGACCTCCATTAGGCTGAGGTATGTTCCCTCTAAGCCTGCTTTGTTGAGGGTTTTTATCACAAATGGATGGTGTAGTTTGTCAAATGATTTTTCTGCATCTATTGAAATTATCATACTTTTTTTTCAGTGTTCCAAGATTCATTGTTTATGCACCACACCCAGTGCTCTATGCAGTATGTACCCTCCTTAATACATCTCTTTTTCTACCCCAGTTCATGCTAGACCAGTCTGTGACTTTAACTGCATATCTAATATTTAGGAGAAGGTGAAGAAGTCAAGAATCGTACGTTCTCTCCCCTTATCATCCTTCTTCCAGGGCACTTCCTTTCTCTTCCATGATGTGGTAGGATACAAAAAAGAGAGAAAAATAAAAGTAATTCTTTATTCAACTAGCTGAGTACTAAAGTCTCACTATGTGATAGACTTAACTCTTTTCTTTTTTAAAAATTATTTTTATTAACATATAATGTATTATTTGCCCCAGGGGTACAGGTCTGTGAATTATCAGGCTTACACACTTCACAGCACTCACCATAGCACATACCCTCCCAATGTCCATAACACAATCACCCTACCCTACCCTACCCCTACCCTCCCACTCCCCAGCAACCCTCAGTTTGTTTTGTGAGATTGAGTCTCTTATGGTTTGTCTCCCTCCCCATCCCATCTTGTTTCATTTTTCCCTTCCCTACCCCCACAACCTCCACCCTACATTTCAAATTCTTCATATCAGAGAGATCATTTGATAATTGTCTTTCTCTGATTGACTTCTTTTGCATGGCATAATAACCTCTAGTTCCATCCACATCATTGCAAATGGCAAGATTTCAGGTTTTTTGATGGCTGCATAGTTTTCCAGTGTGTATGTGTGTGTGTGTGTGTGTGTGTATATATATATATATATATATATATATATATATATATATATATATAACCACTTCTTTATCCATTCTTCTGTTGATGGACATCTAGGCTTTTTCCATAGTTTGGCTATTGTGGACATTGCTGCTATAAACATTTGGGTGCACGTGCCCCTTCGGATCACTTCAATTGTAACCTTGTGATAAATACTCAGTAGTGCAATTACTGGGCCATAAGGTAACTCTATTTTCAACTTTTTGAGGAAACTCTATACTGTTTTCCAGAGTGGCTGTACCAGCTTGGATTCCCACCAACAGTGTAGGAGGATTTCACTTTCTCCACATCCTCACCAACATCTGTCATTTCCTAACTTGTTAACTTTAGCCATTCTGACTGGTGTGAGGTGGTATCTCATTGTTTATTTTGATTTGTATTTCCTTGATACCGAGTGATGTGGAGCACTTTTTCACATGCCTGTTGGCCATTTGGATGTCTTCTTTGCAGAAATGTCTGCTCACGTCCTCTGCCCATTTCTTGATTGGATTATTTGTTCTTTGGGTGTTGAGTTTGATATGTTCTTTATACATGTTGGATACTAGCCCTTTATCTGACATGTCATTTGTGAATATCTTCTCCCAGTCTGTCAGTTGTCTTTTGGTGTTGTTGACTGTTTCCTTTGCTTTGCAAAAACTTTTGATCTTGATGAAGTACCAATAGTTTGTTTTTGCTCTTGCTTCCCTTGCCTTTGGCGATGTTTCTAGGAAGAAGTTGCTGTGGCTGAGGTCGAAGAGGTTGCTGCCTGTGTTCTCCTCAAGGATTTGGAAGGAATCCTGTCTCACATTGAGCTCTTTCACCCATTTTGAGTCTATTTTTGTGTGCAGTGTAAGGAAGTGGTGCAGTTTCATTCTTCTGCATGTGATGTCCAATTTTCCCAACACCATTTGTTGAAGAGACTGTTTCTTCCATTGGGCATTCTTTCCTGCTTTGTCAAAGATTAGTTGACCACAGAGTTGAGGGTCTATTTCTGGGCTCTCTATTCTGTTCCATTGATCTGTGTGTCTGTTTTTGTGCCAGCTTCATACTGTCTTGATGATGACAGCTTTGTAATAGAGCTTGAAGTCTGGAATTGTGATGCCACCAACTTTTGGTTTTCTTTTTCAACATTCCTCTTGCTATTTGGGGTCTTTTCTGGTTTCATATAAATTTTAGGATTATTTGTTCCATTTATTTGAAAAAAATTGATGGTGTTTTGATAGGGATTGCATTAAATGTGTAGATAGCTTTAGGTAGCAGAGACATTTTCACATTATTTTTTCTTTCAATCTATGAGCATGGAATGTTTTTCCATTTCTTTGTGTCTTCCTCAATTTCTTTCATGAGAACTTCATAGTTTTCTGAGTAAAGATTATTTGCCTCTTTGGTTAGACATAACTCTTTTTTTAAAAAAAGATTTTATTTATTTATTTGACAGAGATCACAAGTAGTCAGAGAGGCAGGCAGAGAGAGAAAGGGAAGCAGGCTCCCTGCTGAGCAGAGAGCCTGATGCGGTGATCGATCCCAGGACCCTGGAATCATGACCTGAGCTGAAGGCAGAGGCTTTAACCCACTGGGCCACCCAGGTGCCCCTAGACATAACTCTTTTCAAGAGCTTAATGAGAATGAATTGTGACTATACCAATGCCTTATTGGTGATGGGCTCACTCCAGTGCAGCCCCCCTAAATTATTGAAAGTTCTTTAGGAAATCTGATCACCACTCCCATTGACCTCCAACTGATGGTTTTCATGTATCACCTCTGTATTATATGTGCCTCTTGGCTGCCCACTCACATGTTGTGGCAGCACTAGAAAGGCTATAGTTCTTAGTCTCAGCTTCTCTCAATCCCCAATACTGTGAAAGTCCTAAATTCTTTCTGCTGGGAAATTCCCATAATGCCATATTTCCCTAATTCTCTTCCATAGTACTCAGGTAACACGGGACCAGATCAATAAGTACATAAACTAATCAGACATACAACTAAGGAAGAAAATATGTCTCCCATTCTTTGAATAAATCCCAATTATTACTGATAATATTGATTTCTAATTTAATTTTGTTTGGCCAGAGTGCATTCTCTTATTAAACTCTTAATATTATAAAATCTGTAATGATATACACATTTATCCTTTATATTGGTATTTTGAGTTTTCTGTCTCTTTGTTTCTTGATCAGTCTCACTAAGAATTTTTAAATTTTATTAATCTTTTCAAAGAACAAACTTCTCACTTTATTAAGTTTCTCTATTTTTGATCTGTTTTGTATTCTAATTGTTTCTATATTCTTATTTTTTTCTTCCTTCTACTTACTTTGTATTTAATTTGTTCTTTTGCCAGCTTTTAAAGATGGAAATTTAGATGACTGATTTTTAAGACTCTGCTTTTTTTTTTTAAATTTTTTATTTTTTAAAAACATATGTTTTTATCCCCAGGGGTACAGGTCTGTGAATCACCAGGTTTACACACTTCACAGCACTCACCAAAGCACATACCATCCCCAATGTCCATAATCCCACCCCCTTCTCCCAAACCCCCTCCCCCCAGCAACCCTCAGTTTGTTTTGTGAGATTAAGAGTCACTTATGGTTTGTCTCCCTCCCAATCCCATCTTGTTTCATTGATTCTTCTCCTACCCACTTAAGCCCCCATGTTGCATCACCACTTCCTCATATCAGGGAGATCATATGATAGTTGTCTTTCTCTGCTTGACTTATTTCGCTAAGCATGATACACTCTAGTTCCACAGAGACAGGGGCAAGACTCTGCTTTTCTAATATAAACATTTAAAATTATAATTTTTCCTTTATGCACTGGCTCTAGCTGTATCTCACACATTTTGATGTATTGTGATTTCATAATATTCAATTCAAAACAATTTTCCTTGTGATTCAATCTCTGATTAATAGTTTATTTAGGAGTGTGTCATTTTATTCATAAATATTTGGGCCACATTTCTAGGTATCTTTTAGCTATTTTATAGTTATCGATTTCTAATAATTATGTTTTAGCCAGAAAACATATTCAAACTTTGGGTATTTATGGACAAATATGGATATCTATCTATATCTATATCTATTATCTACATCTATCTATCTATCTATATGAAATATATATATATGGATATTTTATGGCCCAGAAGAAAGCCTCCTTTTGAGAGCATTTCATATGTTCTTAAAAATAATATGAAGGGGTGCCTAGGTGGCTCAGTCATTAAGCGTCTGCTCAGGTCATGATCCCAGGGTCCTGGGATCAAGCCCCACATAGGGCTCCCTACTCAGCAGGAAGCCTGCTTCTCCCTTTCCCACTCCCCCACTTCTGTCCTCTCTCTCATTGTGCCTCTCTCTGTCAAATAAATAAGATCTTAAAAAAATATATGAATTCTCTAGGTATTACATATAATGTTTTATAAAATGTCAGTTACACTAATTTGGATGACACTATTATTGAAATCCTCTAAATCTTTACTGATTTTATTGTGCAGTTATCCTATCAATTACTGAGATAAGAGTGATAAAAATAATCAATTATGGCTGTGGCTATGTTTCTTTCTTTAGAGCTGTCTGCATTTGTCTCATGAATTTTGAAGCTCTGTCATTAGGTGCATACATAGCTAACATTATTATGTATTAATCTGCTATCTTTCATGGAGTATCTCACTTCATTGCATGTGATATTATTTTTCTTAAAGTCCTCTTTGTCTGGTATTTATATATGCAAAATAGTGTTCATAGATCTACATTTTGCATGATATACCACTTTACATCTTTTTATTTTAAACTTATTTGAGTATTTTTAAGTGCATCTCTTTTTGTCAGCAAATAGTTGGATCTTGCTATCTTACCCTGCCTAATAATCTCTGCCTTTTTATTTGAGTATTTTGTTTATTTCTATTTAATGTAATTATGTATATGATGGAGTTTATAATTTGCTATTTGTTTTCTTGTCCTATTTGTTTATTATTACCCTATTTCACATCCATAGTTCATTAAGGATAATAAAAGCTTTTTGTATTTTGGGACACCTGGGTGGCTCAGATGGTTAAGGGTCTGCCTTTGGCTCAGGTTGTGATCTCCAAGTCCTGGGATTCAGTCCCAGTGGGGCTCTCTGCTCAGCAGGGAGTCTGATTCTCCCTCTCCCTTCTCCTCTCCCCTTGTTTGTGCTCTCTCTCTCTCATGTGAATAAATAAAGTCTTTAGAAAGTGTTTTTGTATTTTATTTTAATGTCTGCATTTTATTTTTAACTATAACTTTTAGTAGTTGGTTAAGTGTTACAATATGCATCTTTAACTTATTACAGTCTGTTAGAGTTAATATTTGCTACTTCACAGAAACATAATACATTTAAAATAGTTTGATTCCATTTACCCTCTCCATTGTGTGGTCATATATTTTATTTCAACATTTATTATACCCTTCATAATATTTTTTGCCTTAAGCAGTTTTTTTTATAATTAAGGGAAAATAAAAGATAGTCTTGCTGGAATTTAAAACTGAAGAATTAGTGGTTTCCAGATGCAGAAAAATAGGTCACCAAAAGCAAAAAACTTTAGTAATCCTGAGATAGCCTTGGCACCTCTCCTGTCATCCAATTATGAGATTAGAAAGTACCTGGGATTATCCAGGAGCCAAGGGGCATGAAATTGGAAAAGGATGAGGAAGTGGACTCAGTCCTCATCTATTACACACCTTGTTCTGCAGGGAACTTATGTCAGCTGCCTGGTGCCTTAACATATTTTTGTTTACTCCTTTACACCTTTACTCCTAACCCTTTTACAGAGAATTTAGGAACCTCACAGAAACACACAGATTAGAAACAGGGCAAGGCCAGAATAAATTCACATTAGAACAGAAGGATCCGACTAGGAAACTTTTACCTTGGAAAGTTCCTAATGAAGTCGTTCATGATTAGGGTGTTGCAATGTATCAAGTTTACCCAAAGTGAGAATATTTAAGGCCAAAGATATAATGTTTCTCAAGATAAAGCCCATACAATAAAGTAAGGGAAGGTTCTATTGATTAGCACCCCACCCTGCCCAGAGAACCACTACTTAGTCAGAGGGCTGTCTTTCCTTCCTCACCCAAATATAATATCACTCTTCCTCATGGGTTTTGGGGATAAAAAAAATCAAGGAGTATCAACAATTTGGCACAAGCTAGCACCAAAGTGTAGCAGCTGCAAGGGAGACAGAACTATCAAAAAATAAGACATGGCCCAGATCCCTTAGGGGAAAAATGCGTCGGTTATTTTTGAAATACCAGAGAGTTCTGTGTTGCAGTAAGTGCCAAGTAAGAGAGGGTGGCTATTCAGGAGAATAAGGAGAGGTAGGTCTGCTAGGGCAGTTTGATCAAAACATTAAAAACCTTTAAATGTTACATGCAGAGAACAAACTGGTAGTTGCCAGAGGGAAGTGGGTGGGGAAATGGGTGAAATAGATAAAAGGAATCAAAAGGTAAGGGCTTCCAGTTATAAAATAAATAAGTCACAGAGATGAAAAACACAGCATAAGAAATATAGTCAATGATATTGTAATAACATTGTATGGTGACATATGGTGACTACATTTATCATGGTGAGCATGAATAATGTATGGGATTGTTGAATCAATATATTGTATACCTGAAACTAATATAACATTTTATGTATGTTAATAATACTTCAATAAAAATAGAAGTAAAAAATAAGTAAAAATCACATGCCAAGGAGTTTTTCTTTATTCTGTAAAGAAAGAATAGTTAGAAAAATAGCTGAAATAATTTTAACCGGGATGTATTTCTATAAAACGCATGCTAGCATCAATTGCAGGGAATGGGCAAGAGTAGTGGATGCTTCCCCTCTCACATAGTGAATAACACAAACTGCCTCATTTATCATTACTAAAATGACACTCGGGAATATTTTTAATATTTCAGTATAAAATATCCTTGATCCTTTTGAGGACAAAAACAAGTCTACTAAATAGGGAACTTACATTCCAGATCCATGAGCCTGGTGGTGGGTATTAAGGAGGGCACATACTGCATGGAGCACTGGGTGTGATGCATAAACAATGAATCTTAGAACACTGAAAAAAATAAAATTAAAAAGATCCATGAACCTCTTAGTTCTCTGATACATACAAATATTATTAACTTTGACAATTAAACACCAGTGTAACCTTGGTGCAAAGCTATAAGATGATGCTATGTATTTCTTAAGTTATATGTTGAGTTATAATTCACTATGGGCCAGTATTGTTAGCACTGATGATAAGGAGACTTTTAGCCAAGATATTAAGTACTCAGATGAACTCAGAATGGAAATTTTCCTTCCATTCTGAAGCTACTTTCTTGCATCAAACTTAGCTTTGTCATAAAATCTTGTATTGCCCTTTCTTGAGCATGTATTAGGGAGTACTTTGGGTATGACCATTCCACTAGGGCTCAATTTGAGTGATGGCACCATGTGATATGGGTGTGATCTCAGTAGTGGGTTTATTTTGGGATGGCAGAGGAATGCAGCTTTACCAGAGCCCATGGGAACAGAGAATCGATTTTCCAGCAGTGGAAAAATTGTTGTGTTAACATGGAGTTTAGGATGGATTACAGAGGCTATAGAGAGGACTCCACCTGCTCCTGTGGAGGCATATTTGGTATCTGATCACCAAAGAAGAATTTATCTCATCCCATTTTGACTATGTTTATATTAGCAGTAGAGATGAGCCTGTAAGTATGAGATTTTCATGCAAGGGAAAAATATATATCAGAAAGTGATAGTGATGTTTCAAAATATATAACAGTCATTGTTAAAAGGCATTTATCAATATGTATTATCCATTTTAAGGCAATTGTGCATAATATTGTGTGTAAGGAAAAACAATAGTTACATCTGAGTGATTAGTTATTAAAGATAAACTGATGTGTCCAATTCAACTATAATTAAGAAAAACTGAGAAATACCAAAAATCAGTAAGTAGGCCTGGGATATGTTTGCCAGTTTGGGCCATCTAAATGTCAAGGTCATACTACTGAGAGAAAAAAATGATGCCTTATTGTGAGAACAGATTAAGAACCAGAATTTAGGAGGCCTTGACCAGTCCTCCCATCAACCAGTCCTCCTATTTGTATTATCAGTAGACATGTTTTTGCACCACAATGAGTCCTAAGAAGGCAGAAGGGCACCAATGATATCCTAATGTGAATCCAGAAAATAAGAGCAGGTGACAAAAAGGCTCAGTAAGATAGACTCCTTTAGGGAATTTAACAGGGAAGAAGCAGAAGGAAGAACAGGGAGAGAATGATGACCCTGAAAATGGTTGGAACAACTAAGAAGTGCAGAAACTTACCTTGTCTTTTCATGCATATAGTCCACCAACCATGTCTGCAAACACCAGTGTTTACCTTTGAATGGGTACATGTGACATTTCAAAGTAGGTGATGACATTTGGTTGGGTATGTTTACCATCTAGAGTACAGTGTGAAGTTCCTGGTGAGAATCTGACAATATGGAGCTAGTATTTGTCCAGAGGACAAGGATGCCTTACTTCTATCCTAAATTGCCACTCTGCTTCCTCCTAGGGCTTTTTCTAAAGGACACATACACTGAGGAATCTGTAATGTCAGTTCCCAGTACCCTTCAATGTAAAGCTTTCATCACATTTTCTAATAGATTATAAAATAGTGTATGGCATTAAAAAATAGCAATAAATACAAAATAACTTACAATATACTAAACACTAAGAAAATCTGGTAAAGTACAGCACAGATAAATATATGAATATAATGATGTGCTAATTGTGTCTCTTAGACATCAGTGAGGGAGGTAATTAGAAAAGGAGGGGTCAAAGAGGGCAGAAGTAATCAAGAGAAGGGAACATGATGTGTAGATAGGAAACTGAACATGGCCAGTTAATGAGACAAAAAAAAAAAATGTACAGCATTCTGGTCGAGTTGGGTTGAATGAAGCACAAACTTAGACTCAAGAATGAAGCAGAATTCCTTTGACTCATTCTGCATCTTACCACCACTGACCCCCAATGTGCAAGGATGAGGACTCAGTCCCAAATCTCCAGTGGGACAAAAGGAAGAGAGAGTGATGTGCTCAGCCTTCACAGGTGGACACTGGCTCAGCTTACCACTTAGTATTGTAAGAGAGAACATGGGCATGTCCTACATGCATGGGTGTAACCTCCCAGTGTGCAGTGGTACTGTGCTTAGTGCTCCAGAACCTGGCCCATCACATGAGTCTTTCCTCTAAGGGAGGGCTGAGGAAAGGGCTTGGGAGAGGGAGCTTTCCCTGAGGTAGGGAGCAGTTGTAGGAGAATCCTCCCCAACCCAGTAACATATATCATTACTGTTTTGAAAGAAACTGATCTGATCATAGACAAATTACACTAGGCATAAAAAATGACTTTGCTATTAAAATCTGGATCTGTTGGAGGATTTTTCACAGAAGTAGAACAAATAATCCTCAAATTTGTATGGAACCACAAAAGTCCCCGAATAGCCTAAGAAGTCTTGAAAAAGAATAGATGAGGTATCACAATCCCAGATTTCAAGACATACTACAAAACCGTAATAAGAAAAACAACATGGTACTGGCACAAAAATCAACACATAGATTAATGAATCAGAACAAAGATCCCAGAAATAAGTCCATGCTTATATGTTCAATTAACCTATGACCAAGGAAGCAAGAATACACAATGAGAAAAAGACAGTCTCTTTAACAAATGGTGTTGGGGAAACTGGACAGCTACATTAAAAAAAAATACAGCTGGACCACTTTCCTACACCATGCACAAAAATAAACCCAAAATAAATTAGAGACCTAAATGTGAGACCTAAAACAATAAAACTCTTAGAAGAAAATAGACAGTAATCTCTTTGATCAGCCTTACAAACATTCTTCTAGATGTGTCTCCTTTGACAAAGGAAATAAAAGCAAAATTAAACTTTGGGGACTCTACCAAAATCAAAGGTTTTTCCACAGCAAAGGAAACCATCAACAAAGCAAAATGCAACCCACCAAATGGGAGAAGATATTTGCAAATGATATATCTGACAAAGAGTTAATATTCAAAATATAAAGAACTTATACAACTCAACACCAAGAAAACAAATAATACAATTAAAAATCGGCAGAGGACATTAACAGAACTTTTTCCAAAAAAGATATACAGATAGCCAACAGACACGTGAAAAATTACACAACATCACTCATCATCAGGGAAATGCCAATTAAAACCACGATGAGATATCTCCCTCACACCTGTTAGAATGGCTACAATCCAATCACGAGAAACAATAAATGTTGGCAAGGAGGAGGAGAAGAAGGAAGCCTAATGCACTGTTGGTGAGAATGCAAACTGGTGCAGCCATTCTGGAAAACAGAATGAAGGTTCCATAAAGTTAAAAATAGAGCTACCATATGACCCAGTAATTCCACTACTGGGTATTTACCCAAGGAAAATGAAAACACTAATTCAAAAAGATTTATGTACCTTTATGTTTATTGCAACATTATTTACAATAGCCAAGATATGGGAGCAACCCAAGTGTCCATCAATAGATGAATGGATAAAGAAGATGTGAGATATATATATATATATATATATATATATATGTATCCATACTCACACACACACAAGTATGTGATATATATAATAGAATATTACCCAGCCATAAAAAGATGTGAGATATATATAGATGTGATAAAGATGATATATAAAGATGTGAGATATATATATGTATCCATATATATATATATATACACACACACATATGTGATGTATATATAATAGAATATTATCCAGCCTTAAAAAAGAATGAAATCTTGCTATTTTCAGCAACATGGGTGGAGCTAGATAGTATTATGCTAAGTGAAATAAGTCAGAGGAAGACAAATACCATATGATTTCTTTTATCTGTGGAATTTAAGAATCACAACAAGCAAAAAGAAAAAAAGGGAGAAGATAAGCCAAAAAACAGATGCTTTTTTAAATTTTTATTTAAATTCAATGTAGTAAACATATAGTGTCTTATTAGTTTCCGAGTTAGAATTAAATGATTCATCAGTTGCATATAATACCCAGTGCTCATTACATCAAATGACTTCTTTAATACCCATCACACAATTCAAGAAACAGACTCTTAACTATAGAGAACAAACTGATGGTTACCAGTGGGGATGCAGATGATGATGGGGAATAAGAAGTCCACTTGTGATGAGCATTGGGTGTTGCATGGAATTGTTGAGTCACTATATTGTATACCTAAACCCAATATTACACTGTGTATTAACTGGAATTTAAATAAAAACTTAAGGGGCACCTGGGTGGCTCAGTTTAAGCCTCTGCCTTCAGCTCAGGTCATGATCTCAGGGTCCTGGGTTCAAGCCACACACCAGGCTCTCTGCTGAGCAGAGAGCCTGCTTCCCCCACCCCCCGCCTGCCTCTCTGCCTACTTGTGATCTCTCTCTGTGTCAAATAAATAAATTAAAAATCTTTAAAATAAATACATAAGTACATAAAACTTAAAACACGGAAAGTTTTTAATAAAAAAAAAAAATGTGTTCCCATCTTTAAAATTTTAAAAAAACAGTATTTGGCACTCATTCCTACATAGAAACACTGTGTAAACCAAAATATATTAATCAAAATTGCCTTGTGAAAACTCTAGAACCCAGATGAGAGGCAGAAGCACCCAAGAAAACATCTAAGCAAGAAAAGCCACAATCACAACGGTAGGAAATTTCATGGCATTTTGTTTATTCTTGCCCACCTGCCCCTTGGCAAATGACAGAGTTGTCAGGAGGAAACTTCCCAATTCCCAGTTCCTCCCTCAGGACAGAAGGAAAAGAATGGAACTTGCTTGCAATATTCTAGCTTGTATCAGGGATGCCCAAGGGATGGGTGTTTGTCTCCTCTGACTCAGGGCACTAGTGGGTATAAAGACATGGTTTGGATACCAGCTTGGACACCCCAGAGAGTAGTGGTAGGTGTGATAGAGTCTCAGGGAGTCTGAATACCCACATATAACAAGGGGCTGGAGATTATGGGCAGAAGGATACAATAGAAAAAAAAAGGCTTGGGGGATCTAAGCAAGGTGGAGGAGGAGGAGTAGACTGAAATGACATCAGGTCCCAGGAGTTCAGCTAGATAGTTATCAAACCATTCCAAACACCTACAACCTCAACAGGAGATGGAAGAGAAAAAGATCAGCAATTCTAGGAACAGAAAATCAACACTTTCTGAAAGATTGGACAGGTTGAGAAGAGAATCCACAATGACAGGAAAAGATACTGTGAGTGGGGGAGGGGTCAGCTCCTGGCAAGCAGTGGAACAGCAGAGCACAAAATCAGAACTTTTAGAAGTGATCTCCAGAGGCTAAGAGGGGATGGAGTCATTGCAGGGACAGTGTGGTTTCAGGTCCCATGGGGTCACAAAAAGACCGCGGGTATCTGAGTGTGGCAGAGCTCCCAGGTATCAGAGCAGAAAAGCCAACTACAGAGATGGAGCCGAGGAGTAAGCTCTCAGATGGGGGTAACTTTAAACTGTGATCCAAGGCTCAGTCATGCCACTGCTCTTCAAGCAGGGACCGCACAAGTGGCAGATCTGGAGAGACCCCCTCCTTGCTCCTCCAGGAGGAGCAGTGGAAGAACACATGGCAGGAATCTGCTGGCTTCCTGGATTAGAGACTCCAAACAGTGTTTTGTGCCAGATACAGAAATGCTCAGTCACAGGCCAGGTGAGCACGGAGTGCAGCTGGAGACCAGGGAGATGGGAACGACTAACTGCTTTTCTCTGAGGTCGCACTAAGAAGTGGGGCCCTGAGCTTTCGGCTCCTCCAGGCTGGAGATTGGGAGGATGCCATTTTCATTCCTGTCCTCTGGAGCTCTACAGAAAGCTTTCAGGGAACAAAAGCTAGCGAGAGCAAACCCAAGCAGATTACTCAGCTTGGCCCCTGGCAAGGGCCATGCAATTCCCCTCAAAGACATTTGAGACGCACTGCAACGTGCCCCTCCCCCAGAAGATCAGCAAGAATATCCAGCCAAGGCTAAGTTCACCTATTAACGAGAACAGTGGAACTCCAGAGCTAGGGGAGAGCAACAAAAAGAATTCATGGCTTTTTCCCCCATGATCCTTTAATCTTGCAAACTTAAATTTTTAAAATATTATTTTTTTTATTCCACTTTTCTTAACGTTTCCTCTTTTCTATTAATTTTTTAACTAGTTTACCTTAACAATAACCTCTTAAAAATATTTTAAAATCATCACTGTTATAGTAACATTTTATCCCTTCATTTTATTTAACCTTATTTTTTGAACATTTATAGTTTTTTTTTCCTTCAAAAATTTGGGATACAATTTCTTCTAATAGATCAAAATATACCCTAAACCTGGCACATGGCTTTGTTCTAGTCTCCAGCCTGATCACTTTCTCTCCTCTTTTTTCCCCCTATTTCCAACCACCTTATCTTATCAATTCCTTTTCTGGAATTTCTTTTAATTTTCTTCTATACACTCATATTCCATACTGTTATCATGTTTACCCTTAATTTGTATATTCATAAGTTTTTCTTTCTTTAAAATTTTAGGAGATAGTTTCTTCTAAGAGACCAGAACACACCAAAAATCAAGTGGGTTGCTCTGTTCTAGTCACCACTGTAATATATATATATATGTATATATATATATATATATATATATACATATATATATATAAAATTTTCCCCCTTTTTTCTCCCTTTGGTTTTGGGTCTCTTCTGATTTGGTTAGCTTACATTTTTCTGGGGTCTTTGCCATCGTTTTAGTATTTTATTCTCTCACTCATACATTCTTACCTGGATAAAATGACAAGGTGGAAAAACTCACCATGGAAAAAAGAACAAGAGGCATACTGATGACTAGGGACCTATTCAATACAGACATTAAAATATCTCAGAACTAGAGTTAACAATGCAGAGTACTAACCACTATACGATCACGGCCAATATCTCAGAACTAGAGTTCAGAATGATTATCAAGGTATTAGCTGGACTCAAAGAAGACATGGAAGATATTAGAGATACCCTTTCTGGATAAACAAAACTCCTTTCTGGAGAAATAAAAGAACCAAAGTCTAACCAAGTTGAAATTTAAAAAGCTGTTAATGAGGTGCAATAAAAAAATGGAGGCTCTTACTCCTAGGACAAGAGGCAGAAGAGAGAATTAGTGATATAAAAGAACAAATGATGGAGAATAAAGAAGCTGAGCAAAAGAGAGACAAACACTACTGCACCATGAGGGGAGAATTTGAGAGATAAGTGATACCATAAGACAAAACAATATTAGAATAATTGGGATCCCAGAAGAAAGAAAGAGGGGGGCAGAAGGTATATTGGAGCAAATTATAGTGGCAAATTTCCCTAATATGGCAAAAGGAACAAGCATCAAAATCCAGAAGGCACAGAGAACCCCCCCTCGAAATCAATAAGAATAGGTCCACACTCCATCATCTAATAGTGAAATGTACAAGTAAATAAGTAAAACAGTAAATATGTAAATAGTAAAATGTACAATCAATAAGAATAGGTGCACACTCCATCATCTAATAGTAAAACGTACAAGTCTCAGTGACAAAGAGAAATTTCTGAAAGGAGCTCGGAACAGAGGTCTGTAATATACAATGCAAAAAATATTAGATTGGCAGCAGACTTATCCACAGAGACCTGGTAGGCCAGAAAAAACTGGCATAATATATTCAGAGCACTAAATGAGAAAAATATGCAGCCTAAAATACTATATCCAGCTAGGCTGTCATTGAAAATAGAAGGAGAGATAAAAATCTTCTGGGACAAACAAAAATTAAAAGAATTTGCAAACACCAAATCAGCACAACAGGAAATATTGAAATGGGTACTTTAAGCACAGAAAGAGCCTAAAAGTTGTAGACCAAAAAGAAACAGAGACAATATACGATAACGGTGACCTTACAGGCAATACAATGGTACTGTATTCATATCTTTCAATAGTGCCCCTGAATGTAAATGGGCTAATTGCCCCAATCAAAAGACACGGGGTATCAGAGTGGGTAAAACAACAAAACCCATTAATATGCTGTCTACAAGAAACTTATTTTAGACCCAAAGACACCTCCAGTTTTAAAGTGAGGGGGTGGAAAACAATTTACAATGCTAATGGACATCAAAAGAAAGCTGGGGTGGCAATCCCTATATCAAATAATTGGGTTTTAAGCCAAAGACTATAATAAGTGATGAGGAAAGACAGTATATCATACTCAAAGGATCTGTCCGACAAGATGATCTAACAATTTCAAATATCTATGCCCCTAACATGGTAGCAGCCAATTATATAAACCAATTAAGAACAAAATCAAAGAAAAACATTGATAATAACACAACAATACTAGAGGAACTTAACACCCCTTGACTGATATGGACAGATCATCCCAGCAAAACATCAACAAGGAAATAAAGGCCTTAAATGACACACTGTACCAGTTGGACATCACAGATATATTCAGAACAACCCATCCCAAAGCAACAGAATACACATTCTTCTCTAGTGCACATGAAGCATTCTCCAGAATTGATCACATCCTGGTCACAAATCAGGTCTCGACTGATACCAAAAGATTGGGATCATTCCCTGCATATTTTCAGACCACAATGCTCTGAAGCTAAAACTCAATCACAAGAGCAAAGTTGGAAAGAACTCAAACACGTGGATGTTAAAGAGCATCCTATGAAAGAATGAATGGGTCAACCAGGAAATTAAAGAGGAATTGAAAAAAATTCATGGAAACAAAAAGTGAAAATACAAATGTTCAAAGTCACTGACGTTGCAAAGGCAGTCCTGAGAGGAAAATATATAGTGATACAAGCCATTCTCAAGACACAAGAAAGGTCTCTAATACTCACCTAACCCTACACCTAAAGGAGCTGGAGAAAGA
Organism: Mustela erminea; assembly: GCF_009829155.1. Classification (NCBI taxonomy): domain Eukaryota; kingdom Metazoa; phylum Chordata; class Mammalia; order Carnivora; family Mustelidae; genus Mustela; species Mustela erminea. The sequence goes on along the minus strand of NC_045635.1, from coordinate 45,063,633 downwards.
ACAGCAAAGAAGGCCTAAACCCAGCAGGAGAAGAGAAATAATAAAGATCAGAGCAGAAATCAATTAAATAGAAATGAAAAAAAAAAAAACAATAGAACAAATCAACAAAACTAGGAGTTGGTTCTTTGAAAGAATTAATAAGATTGATAAACCCCTGGTCAGACTTATCAAAAAGGAAAGATAAAGGAACCAAATAAATAAGATCATGAATGAAAGAGGAGAGATCACAACCAACAGCAAAGAAATACAAACAATTATAAGAACATATTATGAGCAACTGTACACCAGCAAATTTGTCAATAGGAAAGAAATGGATGCCTTCCTAGAGACCTATAAACTACCAAAACTGAGCCAGGAAGAAATAGAAAACCTGGACAGACCCATAACCAGTAAGAGACTGAAGCAGTCATCAAAAATCTCCCAACAAACAAGAGCCCAGGGCCAGACGGCTTCCCAGGGGAATTCTACCAAACATTTAAAGAAGAATTAATTCCTGTTCTCCTGAAACTGTTCCAAAAAATAGAAATAGAAGGAAAATTCCAAACTCATTTTATGAGGCCAGCATTACCTTGATCCCTAACCCAGACAAAGGCCCCATCAAAAAGAATTACAGGCCAATGTCTTTGATGAACACACATGCGAAAATTCTCACCAAAATACTAACCAACAGGATCCAACAGTACTTTAAAAGGATTATTCACCACAACCAAGTGGGATATATTCATGGCCTGCAAAGTTGGTTTAACAACTGCAAATAAATCGATGTGATACAATACATTAATAAAAGAAAGAACAAGAACCATATGATATTCTCAATAGATGCTGCAAGAGCATTTGACAACGTAGAGCATCCTTTCTTGATCAAAACTCTTCAAAGTGTAAGGATAGAGGGTACATATCTCAATATCATCAAATCCATCTATGAAAAATCCACAGCAAGTATCATTCTCAATGGAGAAAAAGTGAGAGCTTTTCACCTAAGGTCAGGAAGAAGGCAGGGATGTTCACTATCACCTCTGCTATTCAGCACAGTACTAGAAGTCCTAGCCTCAGCCATCAGACAACAACAAGAAATAAAGGACACCAGAATCAGCAAAGAAGAAGTCAAACTATCACTCTTTGCAGTTGATATGATAATTTATGTGAAAAACCCAAAAGACAACACTGGAAAAGTGCTTGAACTCAGACAAGAATTCAGTAATGTGTCAGGATATAAAAACAATGTTCAAAAGTCAGTTGCCTTTCTATACACCAACAGCAAGACAGAAGAATGAGAAATTAAGGAGTCGATCCCATTTATAATTGCACCCCAAACCATAAGATCCTAGGAATAAATCTAACCAAAGAGGCAAAGAATCTGTACTCAGAAAACTATGAAGTACTCATGAAAAAAATTGAGGAAGACACAAAGAAATGGAAAAATGTTCCATGCTCATGTATTGGAAGAACAAATATTGTGAAAATGTCTATGCTACCTAAAGCAATCTACACATTTAGTGTAATCCCTATCAAAATATCATCCATTTTTTTCAAAGAAATGGAACAAATAATCCCAAAATTTACATAAAACCAGAAAAGACCCCAAATAGCCATAGGAATGTTGAAAAAGAAAGCCAAAGTTGGTGGCATCACAATTCCAGACTTCAAGCTCTATTACAAAGCTGTCATCATCAAGACAGTATGGTAGTGACACAAAAACACACAGACTGATAGAACAGAATAGAGAGTCCAGAAATAGATCCTCAGATCTATGGTCAATTAATCTTCAACAAAGCAGGAAAGAATGCCCAATGGAAAAAAAGACAGTCTCTTCAAAAAATGGTGTTGGGAATATTGGGCAGCCACATACAGAAAAAAGAAACTGGACCATTTCCTTACACCACACTCAAAATGGATGAAGGAGCGCAATATGATACAGGATTCCTTCCAAATCCTGAGGAGAACACAGGCAGCAACCTCTTCGACCTCAGCCACAGCAACTTCTTCCTAGAAACATCGCCAAAGGCAAGGGAAGCAAGGGCAGAAAATGAACTATTGGGACTTAATCAAGATCAAAAGCATTTACAAAGCAAAGCAAACAGTCAACAACACTAAAAGACAACTGACAGACTGGGAGAAGATATTCACAAATGACATATCCAATAAAGGGCTAGTATCCAACATGTATAAATAACTTATCAAACTCAACACCCAAAGAACAAATAATCCAATCAAGAAATGGGCAGAGGATGTGAACAGACATTTCTGCAAAGAAGATATCCAAATGGCCAACAGGCACATGAAAAAGTGCTCCACATCACTCGGCATCAAGGAAATACAAATCAAAGCCACAATGAGATATGACCTCACACCTGTCAGAATGGCTAAAATTAACAAGATAGGAAATGACAGATGTTGGTGAGGATGTGGAGAAAGGGGAACCCTCCTACATTTTTGGTGGGAATGCACGCCAGTGCAACCACTCTGGAAAACAGCATGGAGGTTCCTCAAAAAGTTGAAAATAGAGCTACCATATGACCCAGCAATCACACCACTGGGTATTTACCCTAAAGATGCAAATGTAGTGATCCAAAGGGGCACATGCACCCGAATGTTTATAGCAGCAATGTCCACAATAGCCAAACAATGGAAAGAACCTAGATGTCCACCAACAGATGAATGGATAAAGAAGATGTGGTATATATATGCAATGGGATACTATGCAGTCATCAAAAGAAATGAAATCTTTCCATTTGCAATGACATGGATGGAACTAGAGGGTATTATGCTTATTGAAATAATCAACCAGAGAAAGATAATTATCATATAATCTCCCTGATATGAAGAATTTGAGAGGCAACGTGGGGTGTTTGGAGTGTAGGGAAGGGAAAAATGAAAAAAGATGGGATCGGGAGGGAGACAGACCATAGGAGACTCTTAATCTCACAAAACAAACTGAGGGTTGAGGGAGGAAGGGGGTAAGTAAAGGGTGGTTGGGTTATGGACACTGGGGAGGCTATATACTATAGTGAGTGCTGTAAAGTGTGTAAACCTGGTGATTCACAGTCCTGTACCCTGGGCTAATAATACATTATAAGTTAATAAAAAATTTAAAAAATTTTTAAAAATCCTCTCAGCCCCTTCCTTTTTCTCTTCCCCCACTGGGACTCAGATAATGTGTTTTGGTTTGATAAACAGTTTCTACATTGGACAACAGTATGGAGGTTCCTCAAAAAGCTAAAAATAGGACTACCCTCTAATCCAGCAGTTGCACTATTAGATATTCACCCAAAGAATACAAAAATACTGATTCAAAGGAACATATGCTCCCCAGTGTTTATAGCAGTATTTTCAATAATAGTCAATTATGGAATGAGCCCAAATGCCTACCAATTGATAAATGGATAAAGAGGTATTGTATATATATGTACAATGGAATATTATTCAGACATCAAAAGGAATGAAATCTTATCAGTTACAACAACATGGATGACACTAGAATGTATTATGCTAAGCGAAATAAGTTAGTCAGGGAAAAACAAATACTATATGATTTCACTCATATGTGTAATTTAAGAAACAAATTAGATGAACATAGGGAAGGAAGAAAAAAAAGAGAGGGATGTAAACCATAAAGGAAACTTTTAATTATAGAAAATAGACTGAGAGTTGCTGGAGGGGAGGTGCATGGAAGGGATGGTTAACTGGGTGATGGGTATTAAAGAGGGCACTTCTGATGAGCACTGGTGTTGTATATAAGTAATGAATCACTAAATTCTACTCCTAAAACCACTATTAAACTATATGTTAACTAACTAGATTTTAAATATGCATTTTAGGCTTTTTTACACTTAATATATTTTTTCTTTTTCTCTTCTTACACAGAAAGAAATAACACAGAGAGTGTTTTTTAGGCTGTGTTCACTTAAAATTATTTTCTTTTGCTCTTCTTTCTCAAAGATTTCAAATGACTGTCTTCGCTGATTCATTTTTTTGCCTAATCAAATATGCTATTGATCCCCTCTAGTGAAATTTTCAATTCAGCTATTCTGTTTTTCTGCTTTAAAATCTCAGCTTGGTTCATTTATATAATTTTTAAATGGTTTTTTTAAGATTTATGTATTTATTTGACATTTATGTATTTATTATGTATTTATTTGAGAGAGAGAGATCACAAGTAGGCAGAGAGGCAGGCAGAGAGAGAGGGGGAAGCAGGCTCCCCGCTGAGCAGAGAGCCCAATGCAGGGCTCAATCCCAGGACCCTGAGATCGTCACCTGAGCCAAAGGCAGAGGCTTAACCCACTGAGCCACCCAAGCACCCCAAGGTTTTTCTTACTTTTTAAGGTAGGCCTGTATTGCTATATACTTCTCTCTTAGGACTGGTTTGCTACATCCAAAACGTTTTGGGCCATTGTTTTTTCATTTTCATTTGTGTCCATGAATTTTTAATTTCTTCCATGATTTCCTTGGTTGGCACATTCATTGTTTAGTAGCATGTTGTTCTTTTTTCTTATTTATTTTTTATTTATTTTCAGCATAAGAGTGTTCATTATTTTTGCACCACACCCAGTGCTCCATGCAATCTGTTCCCTCTATAATTCCCACCACCTGGTACCCCAACCTTACACCCCCCACCCCATCAAAACCCTCAGATTGTTTTTCAGAGTCCATAGTCTCTCATGATTGACCTCCCCTTCCAATTTACCCCAACTCCCTTCTCCTCTCTAACTCCCCATGTCCTCCATGCTTTTTGTTATGCTCCACAAATAAGTGAAACCATATGAAAATTGACTCTCTCTGCTTGACTTATTTCACTCAGCATAATCTCTTCTAGTCCCATCCATGTTGCTACAAAAGTTGGGTATTCGTCCATTCTGATGGAAGCATAATACTCCATAGTGTATATGGACCACATCTTCCTTATCCATTCGTCCATTGAAGGGCATCTTTCCATAGTTTGGTGACTGTGGCCGTTGCTGCTATAAACTTTGGGGTACAGATGGCCCTTCTTTTCACGACATCTGTATCCTTGGGGTAAATACCCAGGAGTGCAATTGCAGGGTCATAGGGAAGTTCTATTTTTAATTTCTTGAGGAATCTCCACAATGTTCTCCAAAGAGGCTGCACCAACTTGCATTCCCACCAACAGTATAAGAGGGTTCCCCTTTCTCCACATCCTCTCCAACACATGTTGTTTCCTGTCTTGTTAATTTTGGCCATTCTAACTGGTGTAAGGTGATATCTTAGTGTGGTGTTAATTTGAAATACCCTGAGGGCTAGTTATGGTGAACATTTTTTCATGTGTCTGATAGCCATTTGTATGTCTTCATTGGAGAAGTGTCTGTTCATATCTTCTGCCCATTTTTTGATATGATTGTCTGTTTTGTGTTTGTTGAGTTTGAGGAGTTCTTTATAGATCCTGGATATCAACCTTTTGTCTGTACTGTCATTTGCAAATATCTTCTCCCATTCCGTGGGTTGCCTCTTTGTTTTCTTGACTGTTTCCTTTGCTGTGCAGAAGCTTTTGATCTTGATGAAGTCCCCAAAGTTTATTTTTGCTTTTGTTTCCTTTGCCTTTGGAGATATATCTCTTTTTTTTAAATTAAATTTATTTATTTTCTGCATAACAGTATTCATTATTTTTTCACCACACCCAGTGCTCCATGCAATCTGTGCCCTCAATAATACCCACCACCTGGTACCCCAACCTCCCACCCCCCCCGCCACTTCAAACCCCTCAGTTTGTTTTTCAGAGTCCATAGTCTCTCATGATTCACCCCCCCTTCCAATTTCCCCCAGCTCCCTTCTCCTCAGTAACTCCCCATGTCCTCCCTTCTATTTGTTATGCTCTTTGGAGACATACCTTGAAAGAAGTTGCTGTGGCTGATATCGAAGAGATTACTAGCTATGTTCTACTCTAGGATTCTGATGGATTCCTGTCTCATGTTGAGATCTTTTACCTATTTTGAGTTTATCTTTGTGTACAGTGTAAGAGAATGGTCGAGTTTCATTCTTCTACATATAGCTGTCCAGTTTTCCCAGCACCATTTATTGAACAGACTGTCTTTTTTCCACTGTATATTTTTCCCGTTTTGTTGAAGATTATTTGACTGTAGAATTGAGGGTCCATATCTGGGCTCTCTACTCTGTTCCACTGGTCTATGTGTCTGTTTTTATGCCAGTACCATGCTGTCTTGGTGATCACAGCTTTGTAGTAAAGCTTGAAATCAGGTAGCGTGATGCCCCTCATTTTATTTTTGTTTTTCAACATTTCCTTAGCGATTCGGGGTCTCTTCTGATTCCATACTGTGGGGAGCCATCCAGCAGATGCTGGGAGTCACATAGACGAAAATGCCTGAAGGTTGAGGAAGTGAGAATGATTGGCTAGGTAGGGTATGGGTGCGCTCGTGGCTGACACATGAACAGCACCAGGAGCCAAGAGAGAAATGCATGATTACTGCTTGAGAACAATAGAGCCCTACGTGGTTACATAAGGGTTCACGAGGAGACCGCGTGCACAGGGCAGTGATTGGATAGCTGGGCTGGACCGCCTACATGTATATATTGCCAGAACTTGCTTGAGACGCTAATAGAGACGCTAATAAAGAAGTTTGCCACTCATCACGTTTGCGGGTCGTTCTTGCTGGCGAGAGCGACACCATACAAATTTTTGGATTATTTGCTCCAGCTCTTTGAAGAATACTGGTGGAATTTTGATCGGAATGGCATTAAAAGTATAGATTGCTCCAGGCAGTAGAGACATTTTAACAATGTTTATTCTTCCGATCCAAGAGCATGGAATGGTCTTCCATCTTTTTGTGTCTTCTTCAATTTCTTTCATGGGTGTTCTGTAGTTCCTCGAATACAGATCCTATACCTCTTTGGTTAGGTTTATTCCCAGGTGTCTTATGGTTCTTGGTGCTATAGTAAAGGGAATCAATTCTCTAATTTTCCTTTCTGTATTTTCATTGTTAGTGTATAAGAAAGCCACTCATTTCTGTACAGTGACTTTGTATCCTGCCACGTTACTGAATTGCTGTATGAGTTCTAGTAGTTTGGGGATGGAGTCTTTTGGGTTTTCCATATAAAGAATCCTGTCCTCTGCGAAGAGAGAGAGTTTGATTTCTTCATTGCCAACTTGGATACCTTTTATTTCTCTTTGTTGTCTGATTGATGTTGCTAGGACTTCTAATACTATGTTGAACAAGAGTGGTGAGAGTGGGCATCCTCCTCATGTTCCTGATCTCAACGGGAAGGCTGCAAGCTTTTTCCCATTGAGGATGATATTTGCTGTGGGTCTTTCATAGATAGATTTAATGAAGTTCAGGAATGTTCTCTCTATCCCTATACTTTGTAGAGTTTTAATCAGGAACGGATGCTGGATTTTGTCAAATGCTTTTTCTGCATCGATTGAGAGGACCATGTGGTTCTTCTCTCTTCTCATATTAATTTGTTCTATCATGTTGATTGATTTGAGAATGTTGAACCATCCTTGTAGCCCAAGGATGAATCCCACCTGGTCATGGTGGATAATCTTTTTAATGTGCTGTTGGATCCTGTTTGCTAGGATCTTGTTGAGAATCTTAGCATCCATATTCATCAGTGATATTGGTCTGAAATTCTCCTTTTTGGTGGGGTCTTTGCCTGGTTGGGGATCAGGGTAATGCTGGCTTCCTAGAAAGAGTCTGGAAATTTTCCTTCTGCTTCAATGTTTTGAAACAGCTTCAGGAGAATAGGTGTTATTTCTTCTTTGAAAGTTTGGTAGAATTCCCCAGGGTATCCGTCAGGATCTTGTTTTTTGGGAGGTTTTTGATCACTACTTCAATCTCATTACTAGATATCGGTCTATTCATGTTGTCAATTTCTTCCTGCTTCAATTTTGGGAGTTTATAGTTTTCCAGGAATGCATCCATTTCATCTAGGTTGCTTAGCTTATTGGCATATAACTGTTGATAATAACTTTTGATGATTGTTTCTACTTCCTTGGTGTTAGTTGTGATCTCTCCCTTTTCATTCATAATTTTATGTATTTGGGCTTTCTCTCTTTTCTTTTGGATTAGTGTGGCCAATGGTTTATCGATCTTATTGATTCTTTCAAAAAAACACAGCTTCTAGTTTCATTGATACATTCTACTGTATCTCTGGTTTCTACCTCATTGATCTCAGCTCTAATCTTGATGATTTCCCTTCTTATGTGTGGAGTTGGTTTGATTTGTTGTTGATTCTCCAGTTCTTTAAGGTGTAGAGACAGCTGGTGTGTTCTGGATTTTTCAATTTTTTTGAGAGAGGCTTAGATGGCTATGTATTTCCCCCTTAGGACAGCAGCTTTTGCTGTATCCCATAGGTTTTGGACCGAAGTGTCTTCATTCTCATTGGTTTCCATGAATTGTTTCAGTTCTTCTTTGATCTCCTGGTTGATCCAAACATTCTTAAGCAAGGTGGTCTTTTACTTCCAGGTGTTTGAGTTCCTTCTGAACTTTTCCTTGTGATTGAGCTCCAGTTTCAAGGCATTGTGATCTGAGAATATGCAGGGAATAATCTCAGTCTTTTGGTATCGGTTGAGTCCTGATTTGTGACCCAGTATGTGGTCTATTCTGGAGAAGGTTCCATGTGCACTTGAGAAGAATGAGTATTCTGTTGTTTTAGGGTGGAATGCTCTGTATATATCTATGAGGTCCATCTGGTCCAACGTGTCATTCAATGCTCTTGTTTCTTTATTGATTTTCTGCTTCAATGATCTGTCTGAGAGAGGCGTGTTAAGATCTCCTACTATTAATGTATTTTATTAATATGCTTCTTTATCTTGATTAACAGTTTTATTATGTAATTGGCTGCTCCCATATTGGGGGCATAGATATTTACAATTGTTAGATCATCTTGGTGGATAGTCCCTTTAAGAATGATGTAGTGTGCTTCTGTATCTCTGACTACAGTCTTTAGTTTAAAATCTCATTAGTTTAAATCTAATCTAATCTAACATATCTGATATGTTGTTTAACCTCCATGTATTTGTGATCTTCCAAGATTTTTACTTTTGGTTGACTGCTACTTTCATAGCATTGTGGGTCAGAAAAGGTGTATGGGTATTTTCAGACCAAAATGCTCTGAAAGTGAACTCAATCACTTTTTCTATGAGGCCAGCATTACCTTGGTCTCAAAGCCAGTCAAAGACTCCACCAAAAAGGAGAATTACATACCAATATCCCTGACGAACATGGATGTGAAAATTCTCATGAAGATATTAGCCAATAGGATCCAACATTACATTAGAAGTATTATTCACCATGACCAAGTGGGATTTATTCCTGGGATGCAAGGGTAGTTCAACATTCCCAAATCAATCAATGTGATATGCTACATTAATAAAAGAAAGGACAAGAACCATATGATCCTCTCAGTAGATGCACAAAAAGTATTTGGACAAAATACAACATTTCTCTTGATTAAAACTTCTCACAGTGTAGGGATAGAGGGTACATACCTCAGTATCATAAAAGCCACCTATGAAAAGCCCACAGCAAATACCACCCTCAATTGGTAAAAATTGAAAGATTTTCCCCTAAGGTCAGGAGCACAGCAGGATATTCACTATCACCACTGTTGTTCTACATAGTACTAGAAGTCCTAACCTCAGCAATCAGACAACAAAAAGAATTAAAAGGCATTCAAATTGGCAACAAATAAGTCAAACTCTCACTCTGTAGATGACATGATACTCTATGTGGAAAACCCAAAAGATACCACCCCCAAATTGTTAAAATTCATAGAGGAATTCAGCAACAGGGCAACATATAAAAATCAATGCACAGTTGGGTATTCATCCTTTCTGATGGAGGCATAATACTCCATAGTGTATATGGACCACATCTTCCTTATCCATTCATCTGTTGAAGGACATCTTGGTTCTTTCCACAGTTTGGCAACCGTGGCCATTGCTGCTATAAACATTGGGGTACAGATGGCCCTTCTTTTCACTAGATCTGTATCTCAGGGGTAAATACCCAGTACCCAACTTTTGTAGCAACATGGATGGGACTGGAAGAGATTATGCTGAGTGAAATAAGTCAAGCGGAGAGGGTCAATTATCATATAGTTTCACTTATTTGTGGAGCATAACAAATAACATGGAGGACATGGGGAGATGGAGAGGAGAAGAGAGTTGAGGGAAATTGGAAGAGGAGGTGAACCACGAGAGACTATGGACTCTGAAAAACAACTGAGAGTTTAGAAGGGGCAGGGGGTGGGAGGTTGGGGGAGCCAGGTGGTGGGTATTATTGAGGGCACGGATTGCATGGAGCACTGGGTGTGGTTCAAAAACAATGAATACTGTTACACTGAAAAGAAATAAAAAAAAATCAATGCACAGAAGTCAGTTGCATTTCTATACACTAAAAATGAGACAGAAGAAAGAGTAATTAAGATGTCAATCCCATTTACAATTGCACAAAAAGCCCTAAGATACCTATGAATAAATGGGCAGAAGGCATGAACAGATACTTCTCCAACGAAGACATACAAATGTCTGAACAGACCCATGAAAAAATGCTCAACATTACTAGCCATCAGCGATCTACAAATCAAAACCACAATGAGATACCACCTTACACTAGTTAGAATGGCAAAAATTAACAAAACAGGAAACAACAAAAGTCAGTGAGGATGTGGAGAAAGAACTCTCTTACACTGTTGGTGGGAATGCAAGCTGGTACAGTCACTCTGGAAAACAGTATGGATGTTCCTCAAGATGTTAAGAATAGAGCCACTCTACAATCCAGCAATTGCACTACTAGGTATTTACCACAAAGATACAGATGTAGTGAAAAGAAGGGGTACATGGACCCCAATGTTCAGAGCAGCAATGTCCACAATAGCCAAACTGTGAAAGGAGCCAAGATATCCTTTAACAGATGAATAGATAAAAAAAGATGTGGTTCATATATACAATGGAATATTACTCAGCCATCAGAAAGGATGAATTCCTACCATTGGCATCAACATGGATGGACTGGAGGGTATTATGTTAAGTGAAATAAATCAAGCAGAGAAAGACAATTATCATATGGTTTCACTCATATATGGAATATAAAGAGTGCAGAGGACCATATGGGAAGGGAGGGAAAATGGAATGGGAAGGAATCAGAGAGGGAGAGAAACCATGAGAGATTCTGGACTCCAGGAAACAAACTAAGGGTTACAGAGGGAGGGGTTGGGAGGTGCGGGTAACAGGATTTTGGGTATTAAGGAGGCAAGGGCTGTGATGGACACTGGGTGTTATATTTAACTAATGAATCATTGAACATTACATCAAAAACTAATGTACTACATAGTGTCAGTGTCTAACTAACATATTAAGAAAAGAAAGAAACAGACTCTCAACTATAGAGAACAAATTGATGGTTACCAGAGGGAGATGCATGGGGGGGGATGGGTGAAATATGTGATTAGGATTAAGGAGTGTACTTATGATGAACAATGGATAATGTAAGGAATTATTGAATCTCTATATTGTATATCTGAAGCTAATATAACACTGTATATTAACTATACTAGAATTAAGATAAAAATACACAGAAATTTGAACTAATAGTTTATTGTTGTTTTTGCTGTTGATTTGATTTTTCCTCAAGAATCATGGATTAGAAATTCTGAAACTAATTTCTGTGTAGACTAGCATTGAGTAAATAAATAAATTATATACATGGTCAGATAAGGGGAACTATATTTCTTACTGTCAGAGAAGGGGTTTGCCATTATTGAAAGGAGAAACTTGAAAAGAATCCTGTATTGGACTATAATTTGAGTGTATGAACTCATGGCTTGTAATATGGATGTAAAATAGATTAAAATATGCCCCTCCCACATATACATATGTATTTCAGAGATGTGTCCTCTGCAAGGGCCTAATAGCAATGATACCTCAAGAGCAGTGAGCACACTTAACACCCAGATTTTGGTTTATAAGCACTACTACCCACCAGTAAAAGCCAGATGAAATGTATGATGGCTGGGGCAGAAAACATTCAAGATGAATCTGTAATATCTTGCTGTGCTCAATCTAAGAAATGCTTTAAAAAATTTACGGGGCGGGGTGCGCCTGGGTGGCTCAGTGGGTTAAGGCCTCTGCCTTTGGCTCAGGTCATGATCCCAGGGTCCTGGGATGGAGCCCCGCATCGGGCTCTCTGCTCAGCAGGGAGCCTGCTTCCTCCTCTCTGCCTACTTGTGATCTCTGTCTGTCAAGTAAATAAATGAACATTTAAAAAAAAATGATGGGGATATTTCAAATGGACTCAGGAGTCAACATGAAGTATTTCTTACTGACCAAATCTGTAACAATTATCATATCTAAATAATTAATCTTAGTAAAGGATTATAACACATTGAATAGAACAATACCAGTGAGTCAACACTGATACACATACATGGTTATATGCATTCTTACATGGGAAGATAAAGAAATTCTTTATAGCAAAAAATAACCAACATGAAAATCCAACCTTTAGAAAGTAGAGTGATGGAAATAGAAAATCATCCCTCGACAATAAGCATGGTAATACTTGAATGAGGTAAGAATCATCAATGGATACTAAAACTAGTGGGTGAAAAAAAATGACATCATGTGCATGGCTCATGCCCCAGAAGAAAGTTGAAATTCCTCAGTCTGATCTTTGAAACTTTTCTTCAACGTTGCCCCAGTCTACACTCGTCCATCTGGTCCCCTTTAGACTAGGTCTCCCAATCTAGTATGTTTGTCTTTCACTTACCCCCTCCACTCCAAAAGAAATCCTAAAATCAACTCCTTCTGCATATGGGCCCTTTTGTAGCTGGGTACACTGGCAGATACATAGAATGTAGGAGTCAGACCCAGATTTAGAAGCCATTCCAGTTTTTCCCTGTTCTCATTCTACTACCACCAGTTTCAACTCCACAGAACATCTGGCTACCCACCCAGAGAAGTGCCCCCCTGCCTTGGATTCTGCTGGGCACACAATAGTTTGAAGATATATAAGCTTTTAGGTGTTGTCCTGGAAGTGCATATATCATTACTCTTCATTGGCTAGAAATAGACATAAGACCCCAACAAAACTGCAATGTGGCTGAGAAATATAGGAGAATGATGCATATAAATTTCAGTGTTGTTTCACCCCCCTTAAAGTACTTTATTTTCCTCATATACTTTCATAGATGACTAAATCAAGGCACAGAGAAGAGAAAATACTTGCCCCAAGTCACACACTGGGGGATCCAGAATTAGAAGCAAGGGCTCTCTGATGGCAAAATCCAAATTCTTTCTGCAACACCCTATTGGCTCTGGCTTCCTAGAGCTCACAGTATACCAGGCTTTTCCACACACTCACATGTTCCATCGTTTATCATTTTGATTGTAAGCAATAGTGTGCTGGTAAAATGGTAAACAACTGGTTCTCAAAACAAAACCAAAAATCCTTGATTGGTAGTCGTTGCTACTTTTCATGGAGTAAATAATTCCGTCATGGTCAATTTCAAGTTACCAATTTCACTGAATGTAAAAAAGCGGGACAAAGTGTATACTGGTGCAAGCTAGCCCCAACACATCATTGGTCATTAGCAACAGGAAGTTTTTCTTGCCAGTGTAAACAAATCAATGTTACTAGAAAGATGTCAGAGACTCACAGAACTGAAGAGTGACTGAAGAAAGTAACTTGAGAACTGGATAGGAATCACAAACAGAAATTATCTGATCGGGATTCTGTTCTGGGGATAGAATCACATAAACCATTCTTTCTCACTCCTGTGTCAATCACTTAAGTTTCAAAGTCCAACAAAAGAGAACGTAATTGAGTAAGAGTAGATTGCATGCCTGCCCCCTTGGCAATACCAGAACAAGGAAAGGGGGTATCTGGCTTACTCTATTTCAGTAGGGGGACACAAGCATCTGGACATGTCATCTTACAAAGGCTACATATTAATTTTCTATTAATTCCCAACAAATGACCACAACTTGAGTGGATAAAACAAAATCCATTTATTATCTCATAGTAATTGTAGGTCAGAAGTCTGGGCATGGTTTGACTGGTTTCTCTGTTCAGGCAAGCTTGGAATCAAAGGGTTGGCAGGGTTACATTTCTTTCTGGAGCCTCTGGGGAAGAATCCACTTCCAAGCTATTCAGATTGTTGGCAGAACTCCTGTCTTTGCATCTGTAGGTCTGATACTGTTTCTTTGCTGGTTATCTGCTAAAGGCCTCACTTAGTTCATACGGGTCAACCATATTCTTTGCCACATCTCCTCCACCTTCAAATCCAGGCATAGAGAATTTTCATGCATCCGATCCCTCTCTTCAAATATTTCTTGCCAGGAAGAGCACAGTCCCCTCTAAGTTCTCACCTGATTAGGTCAGGCCCACCTAAGATGATTTCTGTTGAAACTGTCCCTCAGAACAATGTATTCCTTAAAATATAACCCATGAGAAATTATACTAGTTACCAAGCATGTTTATATATAGCCTTAAGAAAAGCAAATACTGGCAACAAGCCTCTGGGGGAGAGGACGATATATGTCCTTGAAGCTGAGCAGCTGGGAACGCCCAGCCCATTCACGGCAGAATATGGCCTGCTTCATTTTTTTCATTATCTCCCCTTCCCCCAAGAGCACCTGTGGCTAATTAGATGAGCCCTTTAAATGTGCTTGCTCAACTATAAACTTTATACTGCTTGACCAGATAGATATATTTTGCCTTCCTTCTTGTTTATCTACAAGGCATATGATTAATGTGTAGCCTTCTTCAGCTCCTTTGTTGATTACTGTCTATATCTAATAAAAAGGGGACTGAGGAGTTGTTCAGGGCAATAGTCTTTTCTACTCTTGTCCCTGCTCCCTTTCTCTTGCAGCTGACTTGTTTTTGCGTCATTCTTCTCCCGTGTGCCGTCAGAAAGTGGCATTCTGTATTTTAAGTTCAACTGATTTGGGACATTAATTACATGTGGAAAATCCCTTCACAGCAGCACTTAGATTAGCATTTCATTGAATAATGGTTAAAAGGTATATGGGTAAAAGGGATGGGGATCTTGTAGGCCATCCTTGAATTCTGTCTACCACAGTTTCATCTATCACAAAAATGGGGGAACTGTATTGCTTAAAAGGAAATTGAGTGCCACCAGGGAAGATAAATGGATACCAACAAGAGAGGTAATCATTACAGTACATTTGTTCAATATCTGCTCATACTTTTGCTATCCCATACTTTGGAAAAAGGACAACATGTAACTATTCTTCATACAAGCAAGATGGAGATAAATATAAAGTCTTATCAAACCTGGCATCTAGGTTCAAGTTTAAGATCTTCAGATGACATCCATTCACCCTCTAGTTCAAATGAAAGCTGCGATATATTGTAATAAGGTAGATAAATTAAAAAACTCAACTGTCACCAACTCACCATACATAAAATAGTACGTAAAAGAGAGAATTAAATGGGACACATTAAAATATGTAAATATATACATACTATAAAAAATAAAATATGAGTAACTACTGTAGTCTTAACTTCTAAAACTGGTTACCAGGACAAAGTTGGTATAAACTCTTTTCCTTTACTTTCCACATCATGCTTTCTGCCAAGTCCCCATCTCAATCAGATGGGCTCTTTACCTAGAAAAATTATTCAAATATTTATTCATGCTTTTAGTCTGAGGTACTGGTAGCCTTGCATGTATGGGGTTGCTGTAGCCCAATAATTTTTACCACTTTGGGATTTGATAAAGGCACCCTAGAAGATCTTCAAGCCTCCAGACACATTCCTTTCTACCCCCATTATGTAGCAGCAACCCTACTTCCTCATGAAAATTGAAATCAATCATCTTCGCCAGTACAAAAGTCCCCATTTTTACCTTTTTGTCCATTGGCATGATGATTCCAAAACTGCCAGGTGAACATCTCAACTTCCAAATCAATGAAATCATTGTTTAGTAACCTGATAGAAACATGACTTGCTTGGGTACTAAAAATTCTAACCTGGTAGAGCACACAGTTACAGGGATCATTAACAAAACATTTTGTGAATATGTCTTTAGGAACAACTCTAACTTTCATCATTTAGTTCTTAGACTTAGGAATCCTGGCTATTGACTAGATGGCATTATATATATTGATGACTAGAATAGATACTATATATTGTAGGACAACACCTCTAACACGTTAAGTGTTGCCTCTTGACTGGTGCCATAGCTGTCTTCAAGAGTTATTATTCCATTGTATAAGGACAACTTCTTTCTGTGTTGTGCAGTGCACAACCAGTGAATTCCATGGGTATAAGCCAATCACCAACTTTGGGGTTTAAAGTGAACCCCTTGATCAGAAGCAACATTGTATGAAATTTCACAACTGTGGATGAGGCGTCCTCTGTAAGATCACAGATAGTGGTGCTGACAGAAGTACTGCAGGCAGAAAAGGTAAATCCACACTGAAGATACTCATTTATTCCAGAGAAATTATAAAGTCAAGTAACTTCTTCATGACATAATTGGTCCAATTAATTACCATACTCCCAGGTATCTGACTGGTCCCCTTGAGACTGGTACACATCAGGAACTCAGAATAGTATTGCCAAGTTGGGCATTCAGCAATTGGTAGGAGGGTGGTCACATCAGTCCCTGTGAGGGGAAACCATGTTGCTGAGGCCATACATACATAACCTCTGATCATGCTACTGTGACCACTTTGTACAGGTGCCCATTGAGCAAGCACAGGAGTAGCTGAATAAAGAGGCTTACTGACCACTACTCAGTAGGTCATATTGCCCACCCAATTACTGAGACCTTTTGGTGAGCATTCACATCTAACATAATAGTCTCATATTCCTGACCAGTCCCAAGAAGTTCATACATCACTTCCCTAAATCTGTTTTGTGTGCATTTCCCCAAATGTCTTCATTCAAAATCTCTACTAATTGGGATGAACAATTAACCCTGGACTTAGATCTGGATGCAACAACTTATGAAACTTAGGGGTTTTTTTTTTTCTTATTTAGAGAGGAGCGAAGACACTTTTGTTTGTATGAAGAATAACTGCATCATGTTACAGTGTCCTTTTTCCAAAGGGTTTAATGGCAAGAAGTGTGTATAGATAGATAAGCAAACTTTGGTGATTATTTGTTAAAATAAGAATAATTTTTATTTCTTGTTACTCTGATGTAACTCAAGACTTATTAAAAGCTGCAAGAGGGATGCCTGGGTGGCTCAGTGGGTTAAGCGTTTGCCTTCGGCTCAGGAGATCATGATCCCAGGGTTCTAAGATGGGAGTCCCAAATCAGGCTCCTTGCTCAGCAGGGAGCCTGATTATCCCACTGCCTGCCACTTCCCCTGCTTGTGCTCGCTCTCTCTCTCTCGCGCGCGCGCTATTTCTCTGACAAATAAGTAAAATCTTAAAAAAAGAAAGTTGAAGTAATAGTAAAAATACTTCCTGTATACACTTAACCCAGATTCCCCGATGTTAACACTCACTGTATTTATTTTATCTTCTCTCTCCACACACACACACGTGCACACAACTTTTAAAATATTTTTAGTGTAAGTTACAAAGGCATTCTCTTACAGAAAACAGTATAATAATCAAAATCAGATCACTAACATTGATATAATTCTATTATCTAATTTAAAGACTTTATTCAGTAGATTTTGCCAACTGTCCAAATTGCACTAGACTTTTGTGAGCAAGGAAGGGACAGAATCAAATCTCTTCTGGGGTATGAAAAGGGCAGACATTGCACTGAAGCCCAGAGTAGAATATAATCCACAGATTGAGTTAAAGGGGCTTCCATGGGTATTGGGCCTTTCTGCCATCCCCAGGCTCCAATAACTTTCCTTCTCTTTAGGCTTCCAGAATTTCCTTGTGACCCTCCACACCTCTGGTGTTGCCATAACCACATTTTTCTATAAATAAACTTCACCTGGGATTGATTGCTCCAAGACTCTTCCACCACATCAGCACCTAACACAGCTTAGAAGATCCACAGTGATCCATCACTATTATATAGATTAGGTTACTGTCCTACAAGCTCAAGAGTTGGGGGAGTTCCCAGAGATTATCTATTCTCATCTTCCCATTCTCAGCTGAGCAACTGAGGCTCAGAGAACTCTAAGACTCCTAGGGGCAGCTGGTAGAACATCCTATTGGCTTCTCTTAGACTTGGTGCCTTCCCCATACATCACACAGCTGGTCTACATTTCCCTCCCTACGGAACAGTCACAATCTGCACACAGGATGGAGCTAGGGGTGTGGGTGGTGATGGGTGTGGGAGTGAATGACACTTCAAGGAAGACCTGTACTTACCTTGGGGAGCTTATAGATGGGCAGGTCGTTCTTTTCTGAGACTGCAAAGTGGAGTCCATCTACCTGAATGTGGGAGCCGTAAACATATACCAGGAGAAACCTGAGGTAGGTGAGGGACTCTGTGGCCTAACCCAACACATGGTGAAAGCACCAACTTGCTCAGAAAGGCCGCCCCAATCCCACAGAACATGGGTGTTTCATACCAACAAGAATAACTAGCACACAGAAATGCAGGAACCGTGGCGCAGGCCTGAGGTACCACAGAGATGCAGGGATAGAGCAACCCATATCCCCAAAGT
Organism: Mustela erminea; assembly: GCF_009829155.1. NCBI lineage: Eukaryota > Metazoa > Chordata > Mammalia > Carnivora > Mustelidae > Mustela > Mustela erminea. The sequence goes on along the minus strand of NC_045635.1, from coordinate 45,045,051 downwards.
CCTCAGATTGAGATTCCCTAGAGACATACCTAAGAAAAGGGTCAGGATCCAGGCCTGGCTGAAGGAGGGGAGCCTGGCAGTGAGGACAAGAGGCAGGGGAGGGGCTGGGGCTCCATAGTGCTGGCTCCTTCCTATTAATCCTGGGCTCTCTCTCCCTCCCCCACAGAATGTGGATATCACTCCAGAACCTGAGGAAGCCCTGGACACCATTCCTAGGAGGCTAAATTGACTTTGCTCTTGTTTGTTTCTTTTTTTTTTTTAACCCTGAGAGCTCGTTTCTGCCCTTGCCCACATGCTTAGGTACCACCAAGCCTCTGAGGAAGTTATGGCTTAGGCCTAATTTCATCCTCAGTGAGAGTTCCAGTGAAGATCTCAGTAGCTCAAACCAGGTCCTTGTTCAGTCACAAGGTAATCTAGCTTGGTACAAAGCCTTGTCTTACTTTCTCAATTCTTGTTCTCTGAGCAACAAAGATTACTCTTTCTTCTTGCATGTGGGAGAAGAGGCCAATGTGAGGTTTCTTTCACTATCCATAAAAACTTGTCTCTGTGATGAGGCCTTGGTCCTATTGCGGTGGGGGATAGTGAGGGCTTTCTAGAGGGACAGGTTCCTGGGCAACATTTCCAGAGATGAAAAGGGAGGGCCTCGTGAGCCCATCTCTTTATGGACAATGTGGCTAAGGAGATGAGATTTTTTTCTCACACATGAGACTCTAGTACCAGGATCATAGGGTTCCCTGTTCCTACTCCTGCCCTGATCCTGGAGTTATTTCACTTTCCACATGGATAATACAACCAACGCCCTGGAATCCCAGGGACATCATCTCCAGGAACAGTTATTTTCCCTCTCCTTCAACCACCCACTCTTTGGGCCTTGTCATTAACTGGAGTTCTACCTCCTCTGTCTTCTTAAATGCAACTATCTGACCACCTACACCCTCTCTCTCATTATTTCATCTCTTTTAATGTCACTCCAGGATACCTAGCAGCATATCTCTTACATATGAGTCACCTAAGCAGAATTTATAAAGTAAACCATACTTGTTCTTGGACCTCATTAACATTTGTGTTCATTACTTCCTCCTTTGTTTCCTAATCCTTAAACTGAATCTACCCATATTTTTACCAGTTGAAAGCTAATTTGCCCCTTAGGCTAGAACTGAGGCCCTCTCTTTCCCATATAAACAAGTTTATCTCTCCCCAACATGGAAAAACCAGAGAGCACATCTAATTCACTTTGCAGTTTCAATGTTTATTTCTGATACCAAAACTTGACAGCACACAAGGGGGAAAAAAAGCAACAGACAAGGAACAGCAAATAAATTTATCTTGCATGCCACTTTCAGTCAACAGGACGTGGCTCTCTAGATAGCTGTTTAGAAGGAATCTGAGGCTTCAGCCTCACTCAGGGGAAAGACTATTGCAACTGATTAGCAATATCTGTGGACATAAGAAAGAAAAAATTAATAATCAAGGATATATTTCTAATAGTAAGAAATATAAATACCAAATAGTGCTTCCCTGTACTTTCCTCATCTCCCCACCACGGGTTTCCTAGGACTCACAGGTCGTGCATATAAATATATTCCCACATACCCTCTATCCCCCAATGACCCTAACTGCCCAAACCAAAGTTATATACCTACCCAACATCTCACTCAACCCAGAAGAAACCAATGGCACCAAAGTTGGCAGCGAAGTTGGCACTGGCTGTACCACCAGGGCCAATAATGGGGCCAGCGAAGGTCTGAGGAAATCTGGAGCGGGCATTCTGGTGGTATCTGGCCCAGAAGGTAAATGGGATTCTAGACCAGGGATCGCCAAAATCTCCTTCCTCATCCCAGGTCAGCAGCTCAAATTCAATGTCATCCCAGCTCCAGGGCCCAGATACGGCCTCATCTCCAATCCCCATGCGGGTTCTCGCCTCAGCCCGGGCCTCAGCCTCAGCTGCAGCAGCGTCCAGAGCATCCAAGGCCTCATCTGCAGCCTCCATGAACTGTGCAGTCCAGTCACGAGGATCTCTTTTCTGAACCTGAGATGAAAAATAGAAAGTAAAACAAAACCCGTAATAGTAGGAGTTAATATTTACGACACACCTGCTATATATATTTAGCACTCTACTTTGTGCTACTGTTTACATAACAGCAACAATAAATACCACAAATAATGCAGGACCTACCATGTGCAATATCTGAGGTCTTTTTCCTGCTCTGGGCCTTTCCCAGCCAGTCATACATCATCCCTTCACCTATCAACTCTGAAACAGTTCCCCTATTACCTCTGCAATGAATCTCAGCACTTTCATCTTGCTAGTTTCATGGTAGGAACGGAGGCCCCAGAGGAACTCATACTCAGGAGGGTTGCTGTTGGGCACTCGTCTGTAATCCAGGTACCTTATAGAGGAGAAAGGTGTTTGTTTCTACCCAGACAAGAAAAACAATGCATCATACTATATTTGAAACCCTCAATTTTAGGTAGCAACCCCTCCCCCCAGATTCATTCATAACCTAGCTTAATTCTATTTTTTTTCTAATTTATTTTTATTTTTATTTTAAATTGGCTCCATGTCCAGTGTGAAGCCCAATGCTGGACTTGAACTCACGACCCTCAGATCGACACCTGAGCTGAGATCAAGAGTCAGACGCTTAACCAACTGAGCCACCCGGGCACCCCATAAACCTAGCTTAATTATATTCTAAGAGCCAGGTCTTCAAACTCCTGTACCAGTGCTTCTACATTAAGCAGCCACCTAGAACTGCAGGGTGGCTTATATAAGGTCATAGAAAGGACAATGCTTAATCTCACCCCTTGTGTCCCAGCTCTAACTCCACATTCTTGTAATTTTGTTATTTGAGACACAGTTGGCCCACTACAATGATTACTGTACACCTCAGCCTTGGAAATGTCAAGTGTGGGTATAGTGGACAGGCTTTACTTGCAAGATAACTATACTGCAGAAAAATCCAACCACAAGCAGGGATACTTGATAAACACTTCCAAGTATGTATGTGTTTTTCTATGTGAACGCATACGTATAGTGTAAGAAATGAGCACAGGAAGGATTGTCTGAGGCTGAGCAGCACAAAGAACTCATGAGGACCAGACAAAATCCCTTACATAGCACTTACTTTTGCTTTACAAACTCGTAAGTGAGAAGTTTCCTCAGATCTCCAAGAAGAGGATGTCTCACCCTGATAGTATAAAAAAACAAACCCATAATCAGAGACTATGACACTGTCCAAAGAAAAGAAAAGAGCTTCCTAGCACAGAGGTCAGAGATGAAAGAAGAGACAGAGTTCAGAACTATTTGCCCATCTACCCAGGGTACATCCTTGGGCTCTGTACCTCCCCAAACCAATTCCCCTAGACCACCAGGCTGATGCAATCCTGGGACCATCCTCTGTTGCCAAAGGATGATATAAACAGGCAAGAGATGAAAGAGCCCAGTCATACCCAGGACGCAGTCCCATCTTGCGTAGTGCCTCCCAGAGGACAGCTGCAATGGGAGGCAAGGGGAGACAATGCACGGAAAATGAGCACGGAAATCAGGCTGTAGCCAACCCCCAGCTGCAGGTCCAGCCACTCACCTTCACTGGCACGGTTGCCATTCATGAAGATGACGCCCAGTATCACTAAAAGGAGACCCAGCTTGGGTGTGTCTTTGGTCCTAAAGGGGTACAAAAAATATGTTTTCAGTAGTCATTTATATTAGACACGTGGGGCAGCTTACCCATCTAGCTTCCCCAGTATTCCTTAGCAAGGGGGTAATTCTACCTCATTTCTGACCATGAGCTGGTATGTGATCCTGAATCTTGGACCATGACCTACTTGACACTCCCAGAAAAAAGCACCACTGAGAAAGGCAATGTTCCACCTCTTTTCCCATCTTACGTTCCCAATATGCCAGCCAGGGACTCGGGGGTACTGATGAGAATATACAGGTGTTCTTCTTTGTCAATCTCCTTCAGCTGAATCCCAAATTTCTACAGGGACAAGAAAATAGACTGTGAAATTACAGTATCTAGCACTGGCTACCCATATTCAGTTGCTCACCTCCCTGTGAGACTTCAGCTCTAAACTCCCAGTAGGAATCCCATGAATCTTTGTTATCAAAACCTTCCCTCATTATCCCTGTTCCTCAGGGCTGCCTTCTCACCTTCTCCAGGACAAAGCATGCACGTTCAATGATTTCTGGATAAACATCAGTGTATTCACGGATGATATCCCTCAGCATTTCTGCGGGAGAGAGAACAGGGTACCTGAACTGAGTAGGGGCCATGGAACTACAACCCCTTTGCCAGTCCTGCTAAAGGGAACAGAGTCAGGGCCCTCAAGAATGAAAAATGAAGAATCAGCCACAGAAAGGGGACTAAAGGGGAGGGGACATATAAGCAAAGGGATGTCCATAGAGCATGGGGAGAGGGGAAGGGCAGAGTGTTGGAGGAGAGCACTGGGTGCCTACCTGAGCGCTTGATGGGCACCTTGGTATAATCTTTAAGCATCAGGTACTTGACCAACTTATTTGCCTATGAGGGAAAAAAAAGGAAATCATTAAAGTTATTAAAATAGTTACAGGAAACTTAAATGAATAGAAGCTAGAAGGACGACAAAGAAAGGAATAAGAGAGGGAAAGGTGACTAGGAATAACAGTTCTTACTCTTTCCTGAAGAAGGGCCACATCTCGGGGCTGTGAGGCACCCAGGTTCTGTGAGGCACGCGAATTGGGAGAGGGGCGCAGGTTTGGTGAAGGTCGCAGGTTCTGCCAGTCAGGTGGAACTGGCCAGTCAGTGGGGATCCAGTCAGGTGGGAGCGGCCAGTCAGTGGGAATTGGCCAGTCAGGTGGTAGAGGCCAGTCAGGTGGTAGGGGCCAGTCAGGAGGGCCCTGCCAATCTGGAGGACCCTGCCAGCCTGGTGGGTTCTGCCATCCAGGTGGGGTCTGCCATCCAGGTGGATTTTGCCAGGCCAGTGGGTTCGGCCAGACAACTGGACCAGGCCAGACGATGGGGTTCGGCCAGATCACCGGATTCTGCCAGATCACTGGGTTTGGCCAGATCACTGGGTTCTGCCAAGCAACTGGGTTTTGCCAGGCTGGTGGGGTCTGCCTAGCTGGGGGGCTCTGACGTGCTGGTGGGGTCTGCCTGGCTGGCTGGTTTTGCCAGCCTGACGGGTTCTGCCAGGCCAATGGGGTCTGCCAGAGCACATTGGGGGGTGCGCCAGGTGGGTTCTGAGTGGTAACTGGAACCGGTGCAGACCTCCACGTCCCTGTAGCCAATGGGGCCCGCCTCTGATCTCCACTGCTGTTTTCGTCCACATTCAAGTTATTAATCTGCATCATTAGAGAGAAAGAAGGTCCAAGGTCACCAGATGTTTGTTTCCTCACCCTATTACAGGAAGGTCCCCTAAAACCCTCACCTGTAGTGACAGCCTGACCCACTAGCCAATGGTCACCCCGAGTCCTGGGCTTGTCTTTCACTCTCTTCAAAGCAGGAGTTTCATCTCTGCATCAGGACAGGAGCAACCCAAGTGTGGGGCCTGAAGCTTTTCCTCTTCCTATGTCCAACACTGGCTCTGCTTGTACCACCCTGGACAAATCACTCAAGTCACTTCACCTCTCTAGAACTTAATTTCCTTCTCTGTGAAACTGAGACTATAAACCCTAGCTGGTAACATCTTGAAGATTTAGATAACCTGTGTGAACGAGCCTAGCTCAAGACCTAATACACAGTGGCTATTATGAAAATGTAAACTGAATTACGTACACAATGTATATATTATGTGTCCATGTCTCATCTCCCCATTAGTCTGTGGATATTCAGAGGGCAGAAATTATCACACTCACTTTATCATCCCCTACAACCTAACTGAATACAGGCCATTATAAACGTATTTTTTTGTGTGTTACTTAGAACAAACGAACCTCAGAGAAGAAAGGAGAGGGCCCAAAGCAAAGTGGAGCTAGCAGGGATCTCACCTTGCGGGTCCTCTTGCCCCGAATTATAGTCCTGGACTCCAGATTCTGAGCCTGGGAACCATCTGCTGATGTCTGTGCAGCTGCACCATCAGATTCAGGGATACCTGGGTTGGTCTCTACCTCAGGCTGGTTAGTGGCCATCTTGGCTTGGTTAATATTCTGGGTCTGCGTATCAACTGTTGGGGTCTTAGTGGTGTCATTCCAAGCCTTAAAGGCTGTCTTAGGCTGAGTGTTGGCCATCTCACTGGCACTGAGAGACTGAGAGAAATTGTAGGTGGTATTTGGGCCCACCTTAGTAGTGGCATTCTGGGCCTTAAAGGCCGTCTCAGACTTGTTAGCAGTTAACTCACTGGTGGTTGCTGCCTGGGAAAAATCATAGGCAGCATTTGGGCCCTTTGGGGTGGGATTCTGGGACTTAAAGGCTGCCTTAGGTGGCGCATTGGGCATCTCCTTGGCATTCAGAGCCTGAGAGAAATCATAGGCACCATTTGGGCCTTTTGTGGGGGCATTCTGAGCCTTAAAGGCTGTTTTGGGCCTAGCGGCAGCTGCTAAAACCTGAATATCAGCCATCTCACTGGCTGTTGGGGGCTGTGAATTCTGGGGACTAGCATTCGGCCCAGCTGCTGTAGCCTGGTTGGTAGGTGGAGCCTCCGAAATCTGGATGGCCTCCATCAGGGTCTGCATAAGCAAGGTGCTGTCTTCTACGGAGGCCTCAGCCTGCAAATACAGGGGGAGAAAATGAAATTTCTGGGCCTCCAAAGTGGAAGCAGGAGGGTTGGGGGAGCAGTGCAGGGGAAGTACAGGCAGGCGGATGGTGCAAAAAGGCTGAGGCGCAGATCTAGAAGACCAGCAAGGGGTGATGGGAAGCGGAATGGTAACAAAACGTGTGGTAGTGATGGAGTGGGGCAGGACTAAATGAGGGGTGGGGCGGAATGAGGAGGGGGACGAAGTAGAATGAAGGGGGCGGTGGGGGGTGATGGAGGAGGTAAGAGCAGAGAATTGCGGTGTGCGGCAGGAGCTATGGATGCGAGGCGAGCCAGAGCAAGGCTGCCGCCTCGAGGAGTTGAGGGGAATAGTGGGGCGGGGTGGGGGGGTGCGTTGCAGGCGTGGGGAATGCAGGAGAGAGGGAGGGTGCCGACGGGAGGTTGGGGGAGGGGGTGGCAGACTGCTCTACGAGCGTCAGGGCTGTGGAAGAAAATGGTTCCTTACCCAACCCGCATTCTCTGGGCAGATTGCCCTGAGTACTAACAGGGTCTCCCCTTTCTCTAAGCAGGGACTGATGGCTGAAAAGGGACGCCCCTCCCCCCCCAATAAACCATGGGAATTTGAAAGACGATGGAGCCTAGGCACGAAGAAGGCAAAATCAGATCCAGGCTTTTGGGCGGCCAAAGGGGCCCCAGGGAACTGTCGGCTAGGGAAATGGTGGGGTGGGGGGTGGAGATCTCACCTGGAAGCCGAGGAGGCCCGCACCACAGTCCATTTTCTGAGCCATGGCTCCTGTCCCTCTGGCAAGAGCAGAGCCTGGGGGATGTGGGGGAGGAGCTGGGCGTTATACTACAGAGGGCAAATAGGAAGGGCCGAATGGGGGGGGGGGTCGGGTTTGACTGTGGGGGAGAATGAGGCGCTGAATGTGAAGGGAACGGGCTGGATCAGTGTGGGAAAAGTGAATGGGTGTCAGGATGGAGGCTCTGAATCCCGAGAAGCTACTGACGGGGAGAAGCTTCAAATCGGGGTTTGGAAAGCCAGTAACAGTTCTGAATCCAGGGGGAGTGGGTTGGGACTCGCATATGGTAAATTGAATGGAGGTTTCGAATCAGGAGGAATCGTATGACAGTAGAGATTGAGGTCGAGAAATCTGTGGAGATTTTTAACGATGGGAGGGGTTCGGAGAACGAACAGGGGTTCTGAGTAAGGGAGGATCGGGTAAGGGGCGTGAATGGGGGTTCGGGGGGTGGAAGGGGGATCAGAATCCGGGGTAAAGGGATCGAAATGAAAAATGGGAGGCCCGCACCAGGGGGCAGATGCCCTGTCTGGGGGCTAAATCTCACCTTGCCTCAGGCCCCAACCCCAACCCCCTCGTTGCCTCCCTTCTTCACGACTCAGAGGATCGGGATTGCAGTGCTCGGCTCTCAGCAGCCGCACCCTCTCCTTGTCCAGGAGAAAATGCCAGCGCGGCAGCTAGGACGACCCCGCCTCTCCGCCTAATATACCACCCACCGCCTCAGATAGTTGTGCGCATGCGCAAGACCTGACCGACCAAATAAAAGTCCCGCCCGCTTCCCCAACAAAAGCTTCGTCCTGAACACCACGGTGCGCATGTGCAGTGGGAGGCAATCCCGCCCCTTTGCCAACACACCATCCCACCACCAACCAGGTCGACAGTATACCACGGTCCCACCTCCTTCATCAATATCCCCTCCCCCAAACAGATGCGCTGTGCCTTTAGATCCCACCCCTTGCCCCACAAGCCGGCCCCCTACCTTTTCCGCAATGCGTCTCTGTTCTATCCCTCCCCTCTTGTGGCCCCTCCTGTCCAGTCGGCAAGCACCTCCACACACACACCCTCCCGCGCCTAGCACCACTTAGGTCACTATTAAGGAGGTGTCCGTGTGGGGTCTCTACTGCAACAAGTGCTAGGCTCCTGCTAAGCTCACCTACTTTGGGACCCAGGGAAAGGAATGGTCGGACTGTTGGAGATAGAAAGTCTGCACCTGTCACAAGAATTCGTATGATCCCTCTCAACAGATCCCAGACTCATAAACATTAGCTTCTTTCCTGCCCTTTGTGCAGCTCCAGCCATGCACATATTTCGTGCACAGGTGAGGAGGGGAGGGGAGGGAAGGGAACAGCTTGAACATCACAGCGCAATCTGTGCTGGGGGTTGTCTTTCTCTCAGGCAGCCCTGGGAGGTGAATGTCAGCAACCCCATTTTACAGGTCAGAAAGCTAAAGCACAGGCACACTCAATGACCTAGACAAGGCCACAGAACCAGTCAAGAGAAAATGCAAAATGTGGGCCTTGGGTCCTCATGACTCCAAAATCCTTGTTCCACTAGTGCTGGCCTGGGAACTAAGGCACCCTACCCTCTTCAGTTCTGAGCGACAGATCCCACACATATACCTCCTGTGCCCTGTCAACCACCTATTCTAAACAAGCAAGGTTTGTATTCCCCAGGACTTAAGCGCATGTGGGAAAACAGAGACCCCTAGTCCCCACCCCCTCTATGTGGGTCCATCCAGGTGTGGGAATTGTTCCTGGAGGGTCCACTCCCTGCTCCCATCGTCAGTTCTCTCCCTATGAGTGGCACAAACACCGCTGCCCCTAAGGCCTTCCTGGTGCCCACTTGAGAAGCCAGGACAATCAGGCTCTTACGTGCCTGAACCATGGCAAGTCTGGATTTAGTGTAAATGTTTACCCTGGTTCCTTCCAGGGCTTGGGCCTCAACTCCTGGGATGAATTGCTGGGATATTCTACTAGCTGTGTGAGCTGGCTCAGGTCATTCCACTTCCTGAGCCAGATTCTCAACATACAAAATGGGAAGCACAAATAGCACTGACTGGTGTCCGACCCAAGGACACACATGCTGATATGCTTCCAGATGACTGGAGACTCAGACAGAAAATCATATACAGATGTGAAATGACTCAAATTAACTGATACTTTCCAAAAGTACAAGGCAGACCTTGGTACATTTCACATTTGTTCTGGCATCACTTCCTGCCAGGAGTCTGCATATGAAAGAAAGCTAATGCTAGGAAGATGGCAGCATTTGGTCCCCAAGGGCCAACATCAATTCTGCCTGGCTGGATGACTTTCCTCATCTGTTGCATAGCAACCTCCCCTGTCAGCTGCCTGTTTTTCCTCAGCACTTCCTCTGTAAAGTGTCTGCAGTGGGACGTGATCAGACTCAGGAAAGGAGGTCTGAAACATCATTTTATATGCTATCTGCTTCTATATCTGTATCTCCAGTCTTGCTTTGGCCTATGAATTCTAGATCCATAATCCAAATGCCTGCCTCACTTCTGCAAATGGATATTCCTCAATATTTTCAAATTTAATAGGTCTCAAACTGACTCCTTTGTACATATCCTCTTCCTCACGGACACTGTGTTTCTCCCTTAGTCATGCCACTCTCTCCCCCTTAGAATAAAAAGCCTTTTAGGGAAATGGATTTTCATTTTGTTTTATTCATTGCTGTATACCCTTTATCTGCAATGACACCTGGCATATTTTATATGCTCAAAAATGTTAATAAATGAATGAATCACACCATCCACCCTCTTGCTCAAGCCAGAAACCTGAGAGGTATTCTTTTTTCCTTCCTGTGTTTCCTTATACAAACAATGCATATTTGTCATTAAAAATTTAAACATTGCGGCACCTGGGTGGCTCAGGTGGTTGAACACCTGACTCTTGATTTCACATGATCTCAGGGTTGTGAGATCGAGACCTGCGTCAGGCTCTATGCTCAGTGTGGAGTCTGTTTGAGATTCTCTTTCTCTTCCTCTGTCCCTACCCCCACTCACACACACACACTAAATAAATAAATAATATCTTTAAAATATGAAAATAAAAATAATTTAAATAATAACATTAAGTATTTTAGAAACTGAGTAAACATCACTCCAAATGACATCATACCAACCTGAGATAACTGATAATCAGATTTTGATGCTACCTTTTCACGTAATACTTTGTGCATACATATGCTTACAAAAATGGGATTATATATATGCTGTATTTTAAACTGCATTCTTTCACTTAACTGCCTCCCACTCCTTTCCTCCACTTCAACCCTCATCTGCCAAACATGCATTTTAACAACCATTTTTGTATCTTTCCATGTTTAAAAAGTCCTCTTATTTTTTACTATTTCACAAAAATTAAGGTCATATACACTTTAATTCAACAGATTTATTTTAGTTAACACTGATATACCTCTGACTCAATTTTTAACACTGCTGCGTAATATTCTACGATAGGTATGTACTGCAATGTAGTCAGTAATTTCCCCAATGACAGTCATCTAGCTTCAATGTGATGGGGAGCAAATACATGCACACAACACTGCAATGAAATACTTGTACATATATCCTTGTATTTAATGCTTAATGTTTTTCATTCCTGTGATACCAAATGCCCAGGAATCAGACTGACATACTCTACAGTGCTTGGTAATATAAAAACTTTTCCAAACTTTGTGTCAATGTGACATGTATTTTATTGGTATCTCTCCTGTGGTTTTAATTTACATTTCTGATGCATGTAGTGAAACACACATTCATGTCTTAATGGATCTATTAGATTTTTTTGTAAAGTAATTGTGCAAGTCTTTTTATCTCTTTGTCTTATTTTTAGGACTCTTTCTACAGTACTACAGGTGCTTATTGAAAACCCTTGGGATTAGATATACTTCAATTATTTTTTTTATGTTTTAGTAAGGGAATACTGTGTTACATACTGTATACTACATAACAGTTCAAGCTGCAAAAGCCTTTATGAAGACCGGATGTTTACTTTTTCACATTCCCTTAGCAGCCAAGAGAATGTGATCTAGGATCTACCAGTGTGGCAAGGTCCTGAAAACTACCCTGAGGTCCAATGATTCATTAGAAGGACTCACAGAACTCAGAAAAGGTGTTAAAGTCATGGTTATTTTTTATTACAGCAAAAGCATACTGATTTTAAATCAACAAAACCAAAAGATGCAGAGGAAAGACTCCAGGAGAAACTAGGCATATGCTTCTGGTTGTCTTCTCTCAGTATAGTTGTATGGCCGGTGCTTAAATCTCCCAGCAAGTTAGGTGGCAATGTGGGAGGCTTGCCTGGGCTGGGATTTTACTGAGGGTCAGTCAGGTAGACACTGGACACTCGTGTGGCTGACCTTAGTTACTTAGCCTCCAGCCTGTGCAGAGGTACCACAAGGCCACGGGCCCACTGTATATGTATATATAATACCAAAAGGGCCAAGGCCTACTATAAATCACACGGTTAACATAAACTATCTAGTATGGCCCAAAGTTCCAAGTAAACAAAAAGACACTCTACTCAGGCTGAATATTCCAAGGGCTTAGAGATTATCCCCCAAGAGCTTGTTAAGAATCAGACCTATCTTTGGAATATACAGACTTTTTTTTTTTTTTGAAATTGTAGGGTTTATAGACCCCACACATCTGTGGAGTCAATTCTACTACAATCCGTTTCTAGGAGCAGCTTTGGTAGCAGGACTAACGGCAGCATGTAGTATCCAGTGTTCATTGGTGGCAGTAATGGTAGCCAGCCAGCTAACACTTAGCTAACACAACCAGCATGATTTTTGAAAAAACAAATTTTATTAATTCTACTTTAAAAATGTTTAACTTTTTATTCTGAAATAACTATAGATACATAGGCAATTGCAAAGCTAGTACAGAGAAATCCTATGTACCTCTTCAGCCACTTCCCCCAATGGGCACAGTTATGAAACTATAATGCAATATCAAAACCAAGAAACTGACACTGGTATGATATATGTGTATAGTTCTACCACATGTAGAGGTTTCTATAGTAATCACCATAGCAACCAATATACAGAATTATAACATCCCCACAGATTTCCCTGTACACTCAAATTCATCATCCTTCCCTTCGCTATCCCTAACCCTTAGCAGCCATTACTGTGTTTTCCAACTTCAAAACTTCAACACTTCAAAAGGTTATAAAATGGAATCCTATGTCACATTGTGACTTTTTTTTCACTCAGCATAGTACCCGTGAAATACACCCAATTTGTTACATGTATGTATTAATGGTTCGTTCCTTTTCATTGCTTAGTACTATTCCATGATCTAGTTGTGCCACAGTTAGTTTAACAATTCACCCACTGAAGGACATCCGGGTAGTTTCCGGTTTGGGGCTATTATGAAAAACGCTGCTATAAATATTTGTGTACAGTTTTTCTTTTTTCTGTGACCATAAGTTCTCATTTCTCTGGGATAAATGCCCAGGACTGCAATTGCTAGGTAGTATAATAAGAATATGTTAGTTTTATAAGAAACTGCCAAACTTTCTCAGAGTGGTTGTATCATTTTACATTTGCACCAGCAATGTATGAGTGATCCATTTTCTCCAAATCCTTGCCAGCAACTTGTTGTACTTTTTTAGCCACTCTCATAAATATGAACTAATAACATTTGCATTTCCCTAATATCTAATGATGTTGAACATTTTTAACATGTACTTATTTGCCATCCATATATCCTCTTTGGTAAAATGCTTCTTCATATCTTTTGCCCATTTTCTAATTGGTTTCTTTTTCTCTTTGTCATTTCTCTTTCTTGCCTTCCAATAAGCTAAACTTTTTTCTAGAACTCCACTATTCTGTTTGTATTCCTCTAAAATTCATATGTTGAAATCCTAACCTCCCCATAGGTGATAGTATTAGGAGGTGGGCCTTTGGGAGGTATTGAGGTTGTGAGGGTAGAGTTCTCATGAAAGGGATTAGTGCCTTAGAGGCTCCAGAGATAGTTTTTTAATCCCTCCCACCATGTGAGGACACAGTGAGAAGAGGCCAGGAAAAGAGGGCTATGAATAGAGTCCTCACCAAATGTAACCACGCTGGTGCCCTGATCTTTGGCTTCTCAGCCTTGAGTACTGTAATAAATAAATTTCTGTTGTTTATAAGCTACCTAATCTGTGGTATTTCATTACAGGAGCCCAAATGGACTAAGATAAAGTCTATTTTATCTATAATGTTTTTGAGCATATAACTTTAAACAGACTTTTATAGTGATTGCTATAGGTATCACGTTATATATATATTACATATTATCAAATCATATATGTATATATGTGTATATATATGTGTGTGTATATACACACACATATTTTATTTTTGTTTTTTAATGATTTTATTTATTTGTCAGAGAGAGACTGAGAGAGAGAGAAAGAGCACAAGCAGGGGGAGCAGCAGGAAGAGGAGAAGCAGGCTCCCACTCCCCAGCAAGGCACGTGATGTGGGACTCAGTCCCAGGACCCTGGGATCATAACCTGAGACAAAGGCAGGCACTTAACTGATTGAGCCACCCAGGTAATTGAGCCACCCAGGGTATCCTGACATACATATATTTTAAGGTTTTACTGATCTTGGACTGACTGGAAGAAATCTGGGTGCCTAACTGCGTATTTATTTATTAAATTTATTTCTTGCAATGCTGGAGGCTGAGAAGTCTAAGATCAACACACCATTCATTTAACATTTTGTCAGTTTAGTGAAATACAGAAACCTTCCCTCTGTTTACATGCTTTTACCATTATTTATATTACATTTATCTTAAATATCTCCTCTTCATACATTGAGAACTACAGACACTGTTCTAATTATGGCTTCAATCATCAAGCATAATTTAAAGAACTCAAGAGGAAAAGGAAAGTATATTATGTTTACCCATATTTTATTCTTTTTGTTGCCCTTTCTTCCTTACTGATGGTCCAAAACCCTTTATCATTTCCTTTCTTTTTCAAGAACTTTCTCCAGGCATTCTTTTAGGATAAGAAGGCTGGTAACAATTCTCTTAGTTTCCCTTGTCTTGAAAATGTCTCAATTTCGTCTATATATTACTAAAGAATATTTTCATTGAGTGTATAATTAATTCTTGGTTGACAGTTTCATTCTCAGAGCCCTTGAAAAATACTGCAGCCTCAATGCTTTCGAATGAGGTAACTACTGTCATCAATTTGGTGTTCTCCTACAGGCAAAGTATCATTTCTCTCTCTGCTGGCTTTCAAGATTTTTAATTTCTGTCTTTAGCTTTCACAAGTTTGAAAATGATGTGCCTTGATATGAATTTATTTGGCAGTATCTTTTTTGGAGTTTACTCAGCTTCTTGATTCTATGGGATTATGCTTTTTTCCAAATTTGGGAAATTTTCAGCTACTTTTCTAATTCTTCTCTCTTCTTCTGTGACTGTGAGGACACCTATGTTATTTTGTAACCGTCCAACAAGGGCCTGAGGCTCTGTTTTTGTTTCACACTCTTATTTTTTTCTCTGTTGGTCTGACTGGATAATTTCTATTGTTCCATCTTAGAGTTCATGGATTTATTCTTCTGTCATTATTCTCCTGTTGAAGTCATCTATTAAGTTTTTTTTAAGTTCATTTATTAGTTTTCAGTTTTCAATTTCCTTTTAATTCTTCTTTTTATTTCTTTCAGAGATTTTCTTTTTTTTTAAGATTTTATTTATTTGTCAGAGAAAGAATGAGAGCGAGAGAGACTGATAAAAAGAACACGTGCAGGGCAGAAGGAGACAGAAAAGCAGACTCCTCACTGGGCAGGGAGCCCAATGCGGACTCGATCCTAGCACACTGGGATCATGACCTGAGCTGAAGGCAGACGCTTAACCGACTAAGCCACCCAGACGCCCCTCTTTGGAAGATTTTGTTTCTTTTTTGAGACTTTCTATTTTTCCATTTGTTCTTTTTTTTTTTTTTAAGATTTTACTTATTTGACAAAGAGAGTGAGAGAGCACAAACAAGGGGAACAGTAGAGGGAAAGGGAGAAGCAGGTTCCCTGCCAAGCAGGGAGCCTGATCTGAGGCTCGATCCCAGGATCCTGGGATCATGACCTGAGCCAAAGGCAGATGCTTAACCATTTGAGCCACCCAAGTGCCCTTTTCCATTTTTTCTAAGAATGCTCACAACTGCTCTTTGAAACATGCTTATGATGTCCATTTAAAAATTGGTGTTAGATGATTCTAATATCTGTGTCATCTTGGTGTTGGTGTGTGTTAACTATCTTTTCTCATTCAAGTCATAATTAATATAGTTCTTGATATAACCAGTTATTTTCAACTGAATCCTAGATATTTTACATAGTATATTATGAGGATGTGAATCTTATTTAAATCTTCTGTTTTATTACATGTGGGTGAGTCCACATGCCCACTCAGCCTTCAGTGACACCTGACAGACAGGGGCTCCTTTTTATTGAGGGCTAAGTGAGAGTTCCAGCTCCATATTAAGATTTTACCGGTATCAGCCTGACTGGGAGGGACCTGGGTACCTAATTACACAGTAAATGTGTTATCATTTTTAGTGCTGGGTGGTGATAAAAATCCCACTTGTCCACTACACCTTCCTTTGACATGACTTCATTGGTTAGAGGGAGATGCATCTCATTATCATCTTTAGGGATGGAGATCCAGGCTCCCCACATGCCTTCTGACATTGTGGGGATTGGGCTATTCCCACTTCCCATTTGCCCTTCCCTGACACTCTGTCAGGAGATTAACGACCTCATTACAGCCCGTCAAGGGTGGAAGTGCAGGGTCTCTAGCTAGCTTTTTCCGGTAGGTGTAGGGCCACAGTCTCTCCTCTGGCATTTAGCTAGACTAGGGCAGTTATTGTCTAAAAAATAAATTTGTCTTGCAATGCTGTCTTTGTCTTTTAGATATGGAAAGAACAGAGTTATGTTGGGGCTTTTTATTTTTTGGTCTATGTCCTTTGGTGTTTCCAGTTTGTAAGCTTCTCCAGCATCTTGTCTGGGATATATAAGGCTAAAAGAAAACCCAGGGAACTCACCACCATGTCATTCCTTGGATCCAAGTTCCCTAGAAGGTGTGTCATCTTATCTCTAACTTTCAAGGTCTTCTCACGTTTGGTTTATATACAATGCCCAGGAATCAAAAGGGAAGTGTATTACACCATTTACCTCTTCCTGCTGGAAGCAGAAATCCTCAATTCTGATGCTTTTTAAAAATGTAAAACTATTGGAATTTCTAATGTATGGCCATATTATAAGAAAAATAATTTGATCTCTTATAATATATACAGCACTTATTTTGTTGTTTTAGATGATTTGCTAAAACATCAAGAACAATTTTGGGTAATAATCTCAATAAGTAACATCCTTTTCTTTTTCCTGAAATGACTTTACCATTTTACCACTTAGAATGTTTGTTGCTTTTTTACAAGTAGTTTTAAAAACCGTATTTAGTAGTTTCTCTCCTATTTTACTTATTCATAATATTCCCTATGCCTTATTCATAAATCTAATCCACCACCTATTCCTGCTGAGTCTACAATTTTAAGTACATCTTAACTGCATTCTATTCTATCATCTTACTGTTAGAAGGGAGCATGAAGAGAGGGAGAAATGGAGAAAGAAAAATTGAAAAGGTGGAAAAGATGAATAGGTAGAAGAAGGAAAGAAGAAAGAAGAAAACAGGGATCAGAGAACGAATTAATGAAAATAGTTGCCTCTCTCTGAGGGCATCATATACCACTCATATACATGGGAAATATTCTGCTGCTCCAATCACATGATGGGGCCTGTTCATCTCTGTGAGGCTGTCTTTGCTAATATATTTTTATACTTATGTGATATACCCTGAGCTGAGAAAAACTATGTGAGGAGGCCTAAAGCTCAAAATCCCTATAGACTCCACAAAACCATTTCTATTTTATAGTCTTCAGCTCTCTTAGCCTAACCTGGAAGTGAGGCACAAGGTCACATTGCTAGAGGATCTCACAAACCATTCTGGGGCTTCTTCCCATCCCTGAAATACAGGGCCTAAGTTTCTCGTTTTCAGATACCTACAACATCTACTCTTTGCTTCTTGTTTGCTTTTCTTCTCAACACAATCAATGTGAAGCTGGAGGTACAGACTTGAAAAGAAGTGCTAAAAACAAAAGGCTAAACAAACAAAAAATCAGTGACTTTTCTTGGACTCGACAGAGAAATGAGGTTTAAAACAAACCACCATCCTGAAATCTTGAAGAATAGGCAAATCCAGAATCACAAATGATATATACTTACCCAAAACTGAAGCCACTAAAGCTATAAAACTTGTAGGAACACTTAACTGATAATTTTGACAAGTTGCTGGAGGCTGAGTGTGGACTACAGTGAAAGTGAGAAACTCCCAGGAGTGGTAGTCTTGGGGGGAGGCACACTTTCATGGGCTTTACTTCCAGGAATCTCACCAGGTTCTCAGAGTGCAGATCCAAGAAAGACACCCTTGTAGCCCTGGCAGGAAGAGGGGAAGAGTCCTTGTGAATATCCTAATGAAATATGCCCAGAACCTTCTCCACAACAAAAGCCTACTCTTCAGGAGGAAAGACTACCAGAGCCTTGTTCCAGTACCATGGTGGAAGGACATCCTGCTCACTCCTACTCCCTCTAGTTTTCCTATCTCACCTAAGGCAGGGACACAGAGAAGGGGACTACACAAGAGGAAATACATGCAAAGGTCACAGGTGCACTAAAACTCTGACATTTAACTGGAATATTGCAAAAGACTCCCTTTTCTCCCATACCATACCACCCCAGCAGCAGGGCTCCAATATATTAACAATGGGTTATAACGGAATGAAATGCAAGACAGACTAAGGAAGAGAACTTAAGGAAGCCCAAAGTCAAAAGAGGAAACAAAATCTGGGATGCTAGAAGAATATGGAGCCTCTGACATCTAATACTAAAGGAAACTTTAAACAAAGCCTATCCCTGACAAGATTAACACATATCTTCACACTAGAGACCAATCTATCTCACTTCCTATTACCTAATACATCATGTCCAGCTTTCAAAAAAAATTAGAAGGCACACCAAAAAGCAAAAAGAAAAAGTCTGAAGAGACAAAGGAAGCATAAGACTCAAATAAGAAAGAGTGTTGGACTTATCAAACAAGGAATTCAGCACACTGTAATTAATACATTAAAGGATCTAATGAAAAAAGCCAACAAAACGCAAAGAATAGATGGGGTAAAGTAAGCAGAATGATGGAAATTCTGAGAAAAAGATCAAAAGGAATGCTAGAAAAAAATCATAACAACTGAAGAATGCCTTTGGTGGGTTCATCAGTAGACTGGACACAGGTGAGGAAAACTAGAAGGTAGATTAAGAGACAGCAAACTGAAAAGTAAATAGGAAAAAATAATTTTAAAAAATCCAGAACACTGGGATGCCTGGGTGGCTCAGTCGATTAAGCCGCTGCCTTTGACTCAGGTCATGATCCCAGGGTTCTGGGACTGAGTCCTGCATCAGGCTCCTTGCTCAGCAGGGAGCCTGCTTCTCTCTCTGCCTCTGCCTGCCACTCTGCCACTTGTGCTCTCTCTCTCTCTGACAAATAAAAATAAATAAATAAATAAAAGCTTTTAAAAAAAAACCCAAAACATTTAAGAATTGTGGGACAATTTCAAAAGATGAAATACATGCATTACCGGAACACAGAGAGAGAATGAAGCGAAGAAATATTGCAAATAATAATGGCTAAGAAGT
Organism: Mustela erminea; assembly: GCF_009829155.1. Taxonomy (NCBI): domain Eukaryota; kingdom Metazoa; phylum Chordata; class Mammalia; order Carnivora; family Mustelidae; genus Mustela; species Mustela erminea. The sequence continues at coordinate 45,025,828 of NC_045635.1, read as the reverse complement.
TTCCAAACTTAATGAAGACAACAAATCACAGATCCAGAAAGCTTAAAGAACATCAAACGGGGAAATACTAAAAGATTTACACTGAGGCACATACTTTTCAAACTGTAGAAGACCAAAGACAAAGAGAAAATCCTGAAAGAAGCTAGAAGAAAAAAGTATCTTACTTATAATGGAATATGGATAAGAACTACTGAAAGCTTCTCATCAGAAACCACACAAGCAAGTAGAGTGTGGAGGAAAATATTTAAAACATTAAAGAAAAAACCCACTGACCTATATTTCTGTATCTAGCAAAGTATCCTTTAAAAGTGAAGGAGAGGGGCGCCTGGGTGGCTCAGAGGGTTAAGCCTCTGCCTTCAGCTCAGGTCATGGTCTTAGGGTCCTGGGATGAAGCCCCCCGCATTGGGCTCTCTGCTCAGCAGGGAGCCTGCTTCCCACCCACCCCCGCCTGCCTCTCTGCCTACTTGTGATCTCTCTCTGTGTCAAATAAATAAAATCTTTAAAAAAAATAAAAGTGAAGAAGAAATACTTTTTCAGACAAACAAAAACTGAAGGAATTCATCACCAGTAGTTCTATCCTATAAGAACATGTTAAAAGATTTTCTTGGAGAAGGAAAACAATATAGGGCAGAAACTTGGAACTACATAAAGACAGGAGCATTGGAGAAGGAATAAATGAAGTTTTCCTTTAAAGGGGAAATCAAAACTGCAATTATAGATATTTTGGGATGCTTTAATCAAAGGAAATTTATGGAAAACATTTCTCCATTATTGCGTGCAATACATAAGAGAAACATTTCAAACATAAACATATATCCAGGATAAAAATAAAAGGATGGAATACGTTATGGCACACAATAAACAAATGATATATTAATATCAGACATAGTACTTTAAGGTAAAACATTATTTTAGATGAAAAGTTCACTGTATAATATAAAAATCATAATTTAACAGATATGCAAGAAGAAATAAAACCAAAATCGTAGTGGAGTGAATGATAGAATAAGCATATGAAATAATGGGTCCATTTTGAAACTTCTACATAGATGCTATACATTGAGACCCAAACATAAAATATTAGGATGCTTCCTACTGGATATGTACCCCCAAAATACAAAAACACTAATTCAAAGAGATATATGCATCCCTATGCTTATTACAACAGTACTTACAGAAGTCAAATTATGGAAGCAGCCCAGGTGCTCCTTGATAGAGGAATGGATAAAGAAGATGTGGTGTATATATACAATGGAATATTATTCACCCATAACAAGAATGAATGGAGCTAAAGAGAATAAGGCTAAGTAAAGTCAGTCAGAGGAAGGTTAATACCCTATGAATTCACTCCTATGTGTAATTTAAGAAACAAACCCAACAAGTAAAGGGAAAAGAGAGAGAGAGAAAAACAAACCAAGAAACAGACTCAACTACAGAGAGCAAACTGATGGTTACCAGAGAGGAGGTGGGTGGGGGGAAATGGGTGAAATAGATGATGAGGATTAAAGAACACAAGCATCACGATGAGCACCGAGTAATGAATAGAATTGTTGAATCATTATATTGTATATCTGAAACTAATATTATACTGTATGCTAACTATACTGGGAATTAAAAAAGTAAGAAATAAAAAAAATTATAGTGCCTCAAAATGAGCACTATAGAATTCTTAAAATCCTTCCATGTTTTTAGATGGAAGCTAACTTGATTTTACCTCCTGTATTACTATCTGTGTAAGAATTTTTAAAGAAATTTAAGTATGCCTGCTACATGCTATGCACTGTGGTAAGTGCTGGGGAAACAATAATGAGCAAAAACACATGTATTACCTCTTTTCAAGGACTACTGCAACTCAGTCAAATGTAAACAAAACTAAGTCCAGTTAGACTTGCAGAATTTTGAGATACTTTATGGAGTTTTTGATGCCAATTTTCAGCACGAGAGCGGCAAAATGACATTTCAAATGATCTTGGCATAAACTTAAATAGGTTGCATCTTCCTTCACACTGACCAATTCCCTATTCCCTTCCAATTAATTCCTCACTCCCATCTCCACAGCAATTAATATTCCATTACTGAGGAGAAGATTATCAGAAGAGACAAGAGTAACCCTGCAAGGAGAACCTCATGCAGTCTGAGGGTGTTTGTTTGATATCTCATCAGATAATCTTACCATATGGGCTTTTGGTATCTTGTGGCTTAGAGACCCTCTGTCATTTGGACTGGAAAATTCACAAGTGTATCTGAATGTTCTTAGATACCTGGGATAAGATTTAGCTCCAAAGGTGTCCTCAATGTTCACCATCAGTATAAAACTTATAAACCTCCTAATTTGAGAATCATGAAGCATTAACAACTGTAATGGATACAGAGCTGAAGTTAAGTCATCACATACTTCAGCTTATGGCATGTTCTGGTTTCATTTTATAAAACAAGGATCATGTGAAAAACACTGGAAAAATGGTCCATAACAACTCCATTATCACACCCCCCCCATGCACAATGATAATATACTGCATCTGCAAATGTTTTAGAACATAATGTTACTTAACAATTACTCTGATATTATAACATTTTCCAAGATATTAAAAAGCCTTTGTAAACTTCTTTATAATTATATACTATCCCATTATATAAATGTACCTACTCAACTAATTAACAAAGGGAGTTTTTCCATTTATTTTTGTCCATTAGATTATCATTGCGGTGATTTTTCCACACAAAGCTCTCTGTATATGTCCAATTATTTCCTTAGGGTATATTATTAGAAATGGAATTACTAGGTCAAAGAGGCATGAACTATTTTAAGGCTGTTATTCAATATCCAAATGCTTTCCAGAAAGTTTTATCAACACTAGCAATGTAGAAGAGTCCTCATGTGCCCTTGATCATATTCAGTATTTGCTTTAAAAATATCTTTTCTGGTTTGACAGACAAAATATTTAATTGATTTACACTGTATTTATGATTAATGAAGACAGAACTTAATTAAATAAATTAAATTAATTAAATAGTTAATACATAATTAACTAAATAATTGAGAACACACTTTTCAGTGTTTTTTAGTCATTTAATTAAGTCATTTAATTTTGTTTCTGATTTCTTTATCTAGGAAAACACGCAAATTATTACTTTCTTTTCTACCATCATTTCCTCCATTAAAAAAAAAAAATGCTATGGGTGTCCTTACCCATTCAAAAGCCAAGTAAATACTCATTTTTTTAAAAGATTTTATTTATTTATTTGACAGACAGAGAACAGAAGTAGGCAGAGAGGCAGGCAGAAAGAGAGAGAGAGAGAGAAGCAGGCTCTGCACTGAGCAGAGAGCCCGATGCGGGGTTCAATCCCAGGACCCTGGGATCATGACCTGAGCCAAAGGCAGAGGCTTTAACCCACTAAGCCACCCAGGCACCCCGTAAATACTCATTTTTAAGGAAAGTAATTCAGAAATGCATACTTAGGCACCTAAAATAATCCATACCTTCTTAGTAATTTATTTATTAAGACTTTGTTCTTAGGGAGAAATTATACAAATTAAATTATTCTGATGTTTAAACAATGACAGAAGCCTATTTTTATTACAGCATGAAGAAAACATAATACCAATTTAGCAGGCTATTGAATGTGACTTTTAAAGTTGCCTCAGAATTTTAGTTAAAGCCACATAGCTTAAAAAAAAAAAAGATACCAAGTATCTCCCTATTCTAAAGGGAGCCACCAAGAAGTTCTGAACACATTCCTACAGGACTTACGTAGAATAGCAGAGTAGTCACCCTACTGATACTTATTCTATTCCTTCACTGACCAAATGTACTTAGAGACTAGAAAAATTCAGTGTTGTAAGTCTTGGTTTGGGAAAGAGTGTTTTCCCTCCTTTGTCAAAGCCATGGGAGCAGCAATCCAAAGAATCACTTATAGAGACCGGGGAGCCTGCATGGGATAAGAACAGAGGGATGTATTTTATCACACTTTAGATATTTAATAGTTTCTCCCTAGATTCAAATTTCTGATGACTACTCAGGTTTGTCACTCCTAAAGGCTTTTCTACATTGACTACATCCCTATAGCTTTACTTCACTATGTATTCAACTATATCGAACTAACATTTGAACTCTGGCTGAAAGACCCATGATCAATCACTACATTCATAGGGTTTATCTCTACTGATGAATTTTCTGATGTTAACAAAATCTGAAGCCCGGCTAAAAGCTCTTTAATGTGCTTTATACATGTTTTCTCACTATCATAACTTTTTTGGTGACCTATAATGTCTGAAATTGAAATTGGATAAAGAAAGCAAAGATCCTATGACCCACACCATGGGCTGCCTGCCCTATGTATGGGTTCATCCTCATGAACAACAGTGTCTGAGATTAGAGCACAATTATTCTAACATTTACTGTAGTCTTGTTTCCAATCCTGCATCTATCCCAAGCCTTAAACATCTATCCTTTGAAGGGAAGTAAATCTGCCTCTTTAACGTGACTTTATACTCCTAAATTTCTTAAGTTTGAAGTCATGAAGATATACTCTTAGAATATGTGGTCATATTCTCTGTGATCTAAAGATCTTCTTTAAACCCCTGATTCTGAATATGTTTCTTGTTTTGTTCAGACTCTTCCTTCTCACCTTGATAATAAAAATTTTAGAAGTACAACTGTCACTTATATCTGATACTTGGCAGTACTGAGGAAAAGCTCAAAGAAGAGAAAAGGAAGAAGCAAAGGAAGAGAAAAAGGAAAAGGAAAAGGAAAGGACTGTCTAACAAGTCTCCGCCATACAGCTTCCTATAAGGCAAGTCAGGGACTGGATTTACCCTCCAACCTGGCAGAAACACTAAAAAAGGTGGGGGGGACAAACATATGAAATCATTATTTCTAAGACATCAGACATCAGGCAGTGAAAAAATAGTGATCCCTGAGAGATGGTCATGGTGGCAGCGATGGGGAATGACGTGAGCCTCTACAATCTGGAATAGTTTCTAGTTCATGGTGCAATGAAGGAGAATGCAGTCGGAGCCCAGAGGATTTCCTTCGCTGAGTTAACAGAGATGAGATCAGAAAGAACAAGGTGATTAAAGTTCAGAGAACAAGAATACCAAAAAGTAGAGAGCTGCACTTAAGGAGAATTCTGAAGAATTTTGGAAGATTGTCATAAACTATCCAGTAGAATATTGATCAGTTAATGCATGTAAGTAAATTATCCAAAGCTGGGGAAAGAACCACCTGAAAAGATTAGAGGGTACAAATGTCAAAAGCTCACACAGGTCTGGGGATAATGCCTGTTCCCACCTATTACTACTAACCAGAGCAGAAAAACTCATAATTCATGAGGCATGGGGTGTTCAGATGGGCCTCACTTCACTAGTCTGGGATAATTAGCTTTATGCAAAACACTGCTGTTGTCCTGCCTAAAATCTTAAAAGCAAGACTCAAGAAAGATTTAACTCCTTCGAAATAACTGCATCCCATAAAAACCTCAAGAATTATACAAAATATCGAGCACCAACAGGCAAAAAATTTACCAAAATTTCACAAAAATGTAAAGTTCAAAGGTAAAGTTCATAATGCCTAGCATTCAAAAAACAAAACCAGGCATGCAAGGAAGCAGAAAAATGTGAGGGTAAAAGAAATCAATCAATCCAAATTGACCCACAACTTACAAAGATGTTATATTTAGCAGACAAGCTAATTTTAAAAGTTACTATAATTGGGGTGTCTGTGTGGCTCAGCTGGTTTAAGCATCTGACTCTTGATTTTAGTTCAGGTCATGATCTCAGGGTGGTGAGAATGAGCCCCACCTCAGGCTCCAATACCTGCTTAAGATACTCTCTTCTCCCTCTGCCCCTCCCTCCACTCCCATGAGAGTTCTCTGTCTCTCTCTCTCTAAAAAAAGTACTATAACTATGTTCCTTATGTGCAAAAAGCTAGAAAAAGTCATGTTAAGTAGAGAAATGAGACATTTTTAATAAGGTACAAGTCGTGTCTAGTAATAAAAACCATAATATTTGAAATGAAATATTCAATGGATGGAATTAGTGAATAGATTAGTGAACTTGAAGACACAAAAGAAACAAATATTCTAAACGAAATAAAAATAAAATACATTTGAAAAATAAAAAGAGCATAGGAGTGCCTTTGTTCATGCCATTTCCTCTTCTGGGAACACTCTTCCCCCATCCCAACCATCCATCCATCCTTCAATCAATTAATTCTGAATCTGCCTTCTGGTCTCAATTCAATTGTCACTTCCGTCCTTTGTTGGTCTTCCAGAGTAGGTCAAACCCTCTTTAAATCTATTCGCAGAACCATGCACTTAGCTTCCACAACACTTATTACAGTGTCAACCTCACAAATATTTGGGTCTGTGATTAATGTCTGTCTTTAATTGCAAGACAGTAAGCTCCATGAGGGCAGAGAAAACATGTCTGTTTTTATCTCCAGAATCTCAAACTATGCCAGTCTTATAGTGCCCCTTGTACATGGAATCCTACCTGTATCTTTTACCTCTGGGATTTTTTTTTCTTTTTACATTGCACACCTTATTTATTTATTTATTTATTTATTTATTTATTTATTATTGACATATAATGTATTATGTACTTCAGGGGTACAGGTACCCTCTCTTCCATATCCACAACCATTCTCCTTCTCTCTTAGCTATATCCTACCTAACATCCCTTCTTTCTTACTAAATAAACCTGGACTTTTATTATAGGTGACAACATTCTTAGCTGTAAACTTACATTTCCCAGACACCCTTGTAGACAGTGGTGGCCATGTGTCAGTTCTGTCCTCTGGATGTAAGTGGAGATTGTTGGGTAAGATTTTTGGGAAAGTGCTGTATAAAGCAAACTGATTCTACTGACAAGGTATTTTGTCCTCTCCTTTTCCTTATCTTCCTACCTGAAGCAGACATGATGAATAAAATTGTATAGGGCATCCTGCAACCATAAGGCACCTGAAAGATGGGAGCCGCATGCTAACGGTAATGAAACAAAAAAGATATATATGTCTGGGGTCTGAGACACTGAAGAAATCATGGGGGACTTCAACCCACTAAATTTTAGATAAATAAAGATATCTCCTAATCATTTTTCAACAACTCATTTTCACTGAAGAAGGCATAGGGGACTTCACACTGAAGAAATCCTGGGGGACTTCAACCCACTGGATTTTAGATAAACAACGATATCTCCTAATCATTTAAACAACTCATTTTCAGATTTGTCACCCACATACTTTTCCCACTCCTCAATGGCATTCGAAACTGCAATTTTCCCATCATATGCTTTATTCAACAACCTCACTCAGACATTCGTGATATCCACACTCCAAATTATCATAACACTTTCTACTCCCCCTTATCACACATACTCACCATGTCTCTCTGCTCCTAAAAGTGGATACACTTCTCATATCCCCCGGCATTCCATATACATACAAACACTAACCCTATCACTTCTACTACGAATCTATCTTCTACTATAGCTTAAACTTTCCTCATTCCACCTACTGTCTACTTCCTCCTATGATTACTTGAAATACCCATCCACATTTTTACACATAATAATACCACTGTTTCATTGTGTCCTTTACCATTATCTCTCCCTCCTCACTTTCTCACATAACCACACACACACACACACACACACACACACACACACACACACTTCTCATCTTCCACAGTATGACATACATCATGTCCGTAACTACCATTATCACATATATTCTGATCTTGTCCTATCACTATCATTCACACTGAACCTCCTTCATTTTCAGTGATTTCAGACCATTCTCCCCCATTATTCACTGTCCCCAATGTCATGATTATCACATACCTTGCTTGTTCATATCACTCCCACTATCCTACTGTCACTCAATACTCTCCCCACCTCTGCATCAAACACGTGGCCCAGATCATCCAATTTTACACATGGTGCCCATCCCCTGAAATCCCATTTTCTTTTTTCCCTTCCCTTCTCTTCTCCGCACCAATACCCACACACTTTCCCAATATGAAGATATTACATGCACCCAGGTAATACAGAGAAATTTCTCACCTGAAGCTTCATTTCAAAGCTCTAGTAAGTAGAGACACATATCATGCTCAGAAGGTATAAAGGTACAATACTTAATGTTCCCATTTGGTAAATAGTTGTGAATGGATTCCTTTTGGTATATTTGCCTTTAAGAAGCATTTCTTCATGTTTTAGTACAGCATTTAGATGAGGTTTTTAAATACTTCACTGATGTGTCCATTTTTAATTATGGTCTATGCAGTTAAGCTCTCTGCACTATACTTAAAGACTTCCCAAAACATCCTAATAGCTTTTCTTGTTACAGCAAAACTGTGATATTTTTGCAGAGACAGACAGCTTCAAGCAAATGGCAGCAATACTGAATATATCACTGAGCTGTGTTAGACGGAACACTTAATCTTACTTCTCATATTTCCATGTGGAAGGACTTCAAGTAGACTAACACTCTTGCTTTTCTGCCCACGGGAGAATGAATGAGTTATAAGACTAGTATGTTTGAAAGACATATCTGTGTGTGCTTGGCTCATGCCCTTGCTCTCTGCTTTTCTCCCAGGGGTTTGTATGCCTATGGAGAACATGCATTCTGACTAGCTCCTTGCCATTCAATAAGGGGCCTACTTTTGGCCTGGAGTCTCTTGGTTTTTCAGCTGGGGTCCAGCATTAGGAAGTTCACTCTAAAACTGCCTTCTCCAACCATCTGTATCAGTAATTAAGAAGATATTTTGATCTCCATCTATCTGATTCCTGAATTTATATTTCAACTGGTCTGAACCTAAGCAGGGAAGACAAAGTGTTATTTATTAGTCTTTTAAAATTACCACACCATTGAAATCATGAAAATTCTTTACTGGCTTTATTGTTTGAACACAAGTTAAGTTTTTAAGTGAGATTTGATTCTGATTAGAACTTAAGACAAATACTTGGCAGCAATTAAGAATAGGTCTAAACAAGGAAACTGTATGTCACCACCCCTAAACTCCCAATTCCTCTAGATTAGGGAGTCCAGAATCTGAAGGAGTAGAGTTACCATTATACAGTAAGTACTACTTAAACAGGGTAGTGGGGAGTAGACACCAACCGGATTGATCTTCCTTGGCTATACTGTTAAGTCTTAGGATGGCAAAACCAAAGGAGCTCTGTCATGGAATGGGGTGGCAAACCTTTGTATGGAATATTAGAAAGGGGTTCGGCCATTCATCCAGATTTACGGAAGCCTTATTAAAGGAAGATCAGTGTGAACCATTCCTTATAGGGTAAAAAACCTTTTAATAAAAAACTAGAATTTAGTCTGATAGGATGCTCTTGTTAAAAACTCTCTAAAATTTGGATCCAGCAGTCATTTTAGTTCTCATTCTTTTTGCTAGTTAGCTTCATGCCAGCTTTGGAGCCCCTGCATACAAACTTAAATACTGTGTTTGTCTGCTCTCACTGAAAGACCACCATTTCAGAAAACAATTTGTGTCCAAGGTGACTAGGCCCAAATATTGAATCAGTTCTACCCTGGAACAATCAGTGTTGTGAAGGAATGCCAACTGTTCTCTGGAAATACATCAGTGTAAGGATTAGAATCCATATGTGACCACTTTTGCAGAGGAACACTTTTCATACTTACACATAGTTGGTATTCTAGAGGTACTGACTCAAATGTGCCTTTTCCAATCTACATTGAAGCTAATAACAAACAAAATTATATCTCAGCAGTCAGAGAGAAATAAAACAAAACTGTTGGATAAAATTATGTGAAAACTTGACCAAAGAGTAATAAGTACAACTAAGAAAAGTCAAGCTCAGCACATACTTATCAAAAATTTTCTGGAAGTTCAAAGCTTTAAAACGTTCCAATTAAATAATAAAATGAAAAATGATGGGTCACCAATAAGCTTTGAGTTACCGGACTAGAAATCTATAGAAATTTATACACAGCACTTTAATAATAATAATAATTACTATTATTATAAAGTAATAGAGTCAATGAAGGACAAGATACTTAGGAACATACCACGTGAATATGGATGGGTAGATAGGGGAATTAAAGGAGAAAAGAGACATGGGCAAGAGAGGCCACATTAAATAAATGACAGAAGAAAAAGAGCCCTCTGAACTCCAGACAAGACTGACTTACCTATCCGTTCACCCATCCATTTATTAATGTATGCTGCTACAAGTCATTTAATCAATACATTTAATAAGGATCTATTATGTATCTGACAGTTTTCTAGGGACTTAAGATACATCAGTGAACAAAATAGACAAAAATCCCTGCCTTCATGGAGCTTCCATTTTAAGATACACTTAAGCATACCCTGATCAAAATTTCTGAATTCAAATAATAAAGAAAATATCCTATAAGCTTACAGATAAAGAAAAAATTACCTACAATAGAAAAAATAAATTAGATAGACATAGGACTTTCGTCCTAACACCAAACTTCATGACATCATTTGCTAATTTTCCCAGAAATGGCTTTATTAAATTTTCAGGGAAGGTGAAGTCAGTCTTCAGCCCAGAACCCGTTTTCAGACTAACAAGGGAAAATCACCCATTCCTCATGCAACAAGATTTGTGCTTGCTTTTCATTTTTTTTTTCAAAATTAAACAGAATGTTGTTTGCAGTATCACCTGTAATGTACAGGTGATAAAACTATAAGAAAACCAGGGGGATTATTAATACAATAGCCAGTGTAGTGCTATCTCTAGGTGGAGACAGAAAGGAGTGTGACCAGAAGGGCACATGGGGAGGGTGGGCACTAAGGTACCACCAATGTTCTTACTTGTCCTGGCTAGTGGGTTTACTGATATTACTTTATTTATATTATTTTAAATGTAAATAGCAATTCATTTAACAAATAATAAGTGCTTATCATGTATCAGGCATAATTATTACTCAGGCACTGGGGACACAGAAATTAGATAAAAATCACTGTCCTTATGGAGCTTGCAAATTATAAAAAGAAATAATAAAAATTTCTAGAGCCTAAATATGAACTGAAGGAGTCTACCAAGTGTCCAGCACAACAGATGCCATAGTCACACATCATCACGAAATTTCGGAAATCAGTGATAAAGTGGAAATCCTAAAAGCTTCCAGGAATCAGGAATAGAAATATTCCAGACTGAAGCAGAAGAAAAGGCCCTAGAAAGAGGATTTCCAGAAAAAAAATTTTCTGGATACTCTGACTTACTTGGGAACATGTAGAAAAAAATCAGACATGAGAGATCTGATGGAAAGGATAGGAATATATTAAAAAATGGAGGGGAAAAGCAATTATTATCTCTAGAAATGACAAAAAGGTATACAAGAGAAATTTAATCACAATTAACTACTTGTCTTTTTAGTAGTTTGCCCAATGTTAATAAACATCATTAAGCAAAATATATGCTATAACTATATTAAAAGGATGGAGAAGAAAAATGGTAGAGAGTTTAATTTTTATCTACTGTAAATGGGCAATCAGCAGCTAATACCTGAAATAATGCAATATATAGGCGTATTTTGTTTTATTGTACTTCACTTTATAAAGCTTCATAGATAGCTACATTTTTAAAAAAGATTTTATTTATTTATTTGGGATAGAGATAGCAAGAGCAAGTGAGAGAGAGAGAGAGAGAGAGAGAGCGGGGAGAGGGACAGAGGGGCAGAGGGAGAAGGAGAAGCAGGCTCTCCAGTGAGCAGGGAGCCCAACGTGGGGCTCCATCCCTGGACTCTGAGATCATGACCTGAGCCAAAAAAAACCACTTAACCAACTGAGCCATCCAGGTGCCCCAGATTGTTGCACCTTTTTTTTTTTTTAAACAAATTGAAGATTTGTGGCAGCTCTGCATCAAGCAAATCTATTGGTACCAATTTTCCAACAGCATTTGCTCACTTTGTGTCTCTGTGCTACATTTTGGTAATTCTCACAGTATTTCATATTTTTTTAGTATTATCGTATTTGTTATGGTGATCTGTGATCAGTGATTACAACTCACTGAAAGCTCAGATGATATGATGGTCATCATTTTTTAGCAATAAGGTATTTTTCAATTAAGGGCTGTATGTTGCTTTTTTAGACATAATGTTACTGTACACTTAAGGGACTACAGTATAGTGTAAACACAAATTTTATACGCAAAACCAAAAAAATTCATTTGACTTACTTTATTGCAATATTCACTATTGCAGTTGTCTGGAGCTGAACCCAGAGTATCTCCAAGCTATGCCAGTATAGCCATATTATTTAGCATTATTGAGATAAAAAACAAAAGAAATAGCCAATGTATTTCAAAGCAGGCTACTTCAGGTATTTGAGCCTGGTGGGTGGTAAAGGTGAAGGTAAACAATACTATTTTTTGTTACTATTTGGTTTTTAAGCCATATATAGGCCTTACTATAATAAATAATATATATTATGTTATTATAATATATATATATAATAAAAATACAAAATAAAATATATTTTAGTTATGACCGGAGCCATTTAATTATAAAGGAAAGAGATGTGATGAGATCTGGGAATTGCTGAAATTAATATGGCCAACAGAATAGATCAAAAGATAGGGTACATATAAATGTAGAAACTGAGGGGCCCCCAATGTTTGCTTTTTATTCTTTTGCAACTCTTTCATAAGGAGGTGCTCCAAATTGCTCTTAAATTGTTAAAGAGGAGTTTTACACTTGAGAAGTGACTGCCAGAGGGCTTGGTAACCCCAGTCTTACAGGTAGCATGTGACTGGGAATTTGGGGTCCAAATCAGTCAGGAACCAGGGAACCTAGAGACTAAAAACAGGAAAGGGAAGATTTATTCTGGGAAAGAAGCTTGGACCACCACAAGAGGGCACAACTAGAATGTAATAGTTCCTCTGGTCCCCCTCCTACTTTTCCTGCAGCTCTTTCTCAGCTTGCTTTTGCCCTCCCTTAAAATGCTTGTTTCAGGGCTTCTGCCCTGCTCTCCTGCGCTCGCCTTTTATTCCCTCACTCCATACACTCCCCGGGAGCAGTCCCATTCATACCTTAAAACCACCACCTCTATGCTTAATAACTTCCAAATCAATCTATAATCTTACTTGCTTAATGGCAGCTTAATCAATTCCTGACTACCTACTGGATAATTCCTCTTGGACATCTGAAGGTGCTTGAGACTTTGCATGTTCAATACTGAACTCATCATCCCCCCGCCACACTCCCCCCCCCCCCCCCCCCGCCAAATCCACTCTCCATTCTAAGCCATGCAGCTCATGGAATGGCGCTTTTTTTTTTTTTAAGGACTTATTTGAGAGAGAGAGTGAACACGGTAGTGGGAGAAGGAGGGGCAGAGGGAGAGGGAGAAGCAGACTCCCCATGGTCAGGAAGCCCAATGCAGGGCTCAATCCCAGAAACCTGGGATCATGACCTGAACCGAAGGCAGATGATTAACGGACGGAGCCACCCAGACACCCCCCGCCCCATGGGATGGCTTTTACATCTCAACAACCTATGGCAGAAAGAAAATGGAGGATCACACTAGATTTTTTCTTCTCCACTGGCTCTCACCCTCTGCCCCATATTCAGTCAGTGACTGAGTTCTTAATTTCTCACATGTATGTATTCTCATTTCCTTCCCATTGCCTTAACTCAGGCTTTAACAGCTCTACTCTTCTGTAATAGCCTCTGAATTGGTCTTCCTGTACCCCGTTCTGCTTTTCCAGTTCTATCCATTATACTCTCATTGACTAGATAGTTCTAAAATGCAAATCTGATCCTGTTAATCCTGTGATTAAAATCTCCAAATATCTCCCCACTGTTATTTGTATAGCACTCAAGGCTCTCCCTGATCTAACCAGTCTCCTTTTCATCCCACCCTCTCTCACTCTCTATGTTCCAACTACACTTAGCTTCTTTTTTTTTTTTAATATTTTATTTATTTATTTGACAGAGAGAGATCACAGTAGGAGAGAGAAAGGGAAGAGATCACAGAGAGAGAGGAAGGGAAGCAGGCCCCCCGCTGAGCAGAGAGCCCGACGTGGGAATCGATCCCAGGACCCTGAGATCATGACCTGAGCCGAAGGCAGCAGCTTAACCCACTGAGCCACCCAGGCGCCCCTACACTTAGCTTCTTAAACATACCATAAACATACTGTAAACACAGAGTTATTTCAAATGAAGTATCTTTGCTCATACCACCACTGCTTGGAATGACTGACCCTCTGCTATTCCTCAGCCCCAGCAGTTAACACTGGTAACATCTACACACCTTTCATTATTTAACTTAAGCATTAATTTCTTTCTGTAACCCTCTCCCACCCACTGAAATTAACTATTTTCACCTTTGTGTCTCTAATGTACTCTATATGTATTTTTTTTTTGTCCAACATGTGTAAGAGTCTGCTGTGTATATTTGTTTACATGTCTCTTCTACTAGTATTAGCTCTTTTGGGAGCAGAGAAGCGTGTCTTACATCTCTACTCAAAGTATCTATCACAGTGCCTGGTATAGAGAAGATGTTTAACAAATGTTTCTGAATGACTAAGAGTCATCATGAGGATATAATATATGAGGCCAGTCTGACACTCACATCTATGGCAGACATTAGTAATCATCCCCAATATTGTTTCCCTGGACCTCAGACTCGTTCTCAAGACAGCATACTATGAAAACCTATTTCAATCAGTTGGAATTGGCATGACATATACAATTTATTTTTTCTCCTAGAGCATGGGCTGCCACAACGATGTGCCTCAATAATTATCAGAGTTGATCTAAGAGAATTAATATGGGATTAGGCAGAGTATCTCCTGAACAACATTTGCAATAGTATGACTACAGCAATGGCACATCTAATAAAGGAATGTTGTAACAAAAATCAGCATTGTGAGGTAAATTCTGTTCATGTGCATCCAGCACTGCCCACTGGAGAGACATCTTGTTATCAGAGAAGACAAAATCCCATATATTGACATTCTGATTTATACTTCAGTTTTGTCAATTCATTCAGAAAATATTCATCTCTAAGGATCAGAAATCTGGTAACAAGCAAAGTGCTATACCTGAAAGACCAGGTAACAGGCCTATCACACTTGGAGAAACAATGGATCAATTTATCACCTTCATTTCTTCTGCATCCAGACCCCCTGGAAAAAAACAGTAAAGACTAAAAAAACCTCTTTCTCAAGTGAAAAACAACCTACTGGAGCATTTTTTCCAAATCCCAAAAATCTCACTCTAATATCACTCACACTGATTTTTGAGTGCTAGAAAATTGAATATCCCTGTGACAATTTCAAGTAACGGTTCCTCTGAATACTGGGTAACAAACAAGCAACCTTTATCTATACCCACCCAAGGAGAAAATCATAGCATATACCCTAGTTTCCTTATTCCTTATGGACTAGATTCTGTTTATTTTGGCTCATCTAGTTATAATTCTTAAAATGACCCGGCTCTGTTTCTAAAGCTCCTGGTACATCTGTCTGTCTTCCATTCCTACTCAGTCTTTCTTAGAATTGGACAGCTCTCCCTTACTTCCTGCTGATGAAGCTGTCCTAGTTAATCTCAGAGTCTGTGCTCTCTACACTACGCCAAACTGCCTAAATCATGAGACGTGGTTACAGGATGGACATTTGAGAACTGAATTTTGTTATGAGTGAAATCTTCTAAGATTAGAGGTAATCCTTATTCAAAGGGAGTTAGGGAACTCTTACTCCATATTATGGAGCCCAATGTGGAATTTCTGGGACCATCTACCAGATTCCAAAACTGACTTAAGGGCTTCCAAAACTCACTGCACTAAAGAGTGAATTCCAATTTCTGGAATTAATTCCTTAATGATGAATAAAGGCTAACACATCTCTGAAAATATACACATTGCCATTACAAACCCCTAACAGTTAAATTATGTAGGATTCAAATCCTGGCTCTTCCAGTGATAGCTATGTGGCCTTAGGAAAATTCTTCCATCTCATTTCTTCAGTTTCTTCACATTTAAAACAAGAATAAGAATTCCTCAATCAAATGCTTGTTGGAAGAGCTAAATGATTAAACAAACTACATAAAGTTCTTACACTGCTTGGCACATGGTAGCTGTATAATTATATGGAACGACTGTATTTTAATCAACTTTTATTATGAATCTTTTTTTTTTTCATTTCTACCACGATCTGATTTTCTCACAAAGACCTTCCCACATCATTACATCAGTAAGATACCTGTACTGTCTAATGCTGAATACAATTATACTTCAAATTGAAGGCCATTTCAGAATGCATGGGTGGCTCAAGTCATGATCGCAGCAGCGTCCAGAGATGGAGCCCTGTATCAGGCTATCTGCTCAATGGGGATTCTGCTTCTCTCTCTGCCTCTCCCCCTGTCTGTATTCTCATTCTCTCTCTAATAAATAAATAAAATCTTTCAAATAAAACTGAAGGCCTTTCTACATTCACTCTACCTGAAAGATTCTTCTCCACTATGGACCCACCAAAGACTAAATCCTGCTGAAAGCATACTCACATTTTTTATAAACATAGAAGATCCCGTCCTTATGAATTACTTGACAATAGATAAAACAGCCTCTAAATGAAGGCTAATTCATTACAGGTACAGTTTCCTCCAAAATGAATTGACAGATGATAAACAAGGATCTTCGTCTATCTCCATTTTAAGTTTTCTGATGTTCCATAAGGACTGATTATCACCAAAATCCCTTCCCCACATTTAGTACACACCATAAGGTTTCTTTGCACTGTCAATTCTTTCATGCTTAGCAAGGTTTGAGCTGGATCTGCAAGTCTTCCCACAGGCATTGCAAACATAGAGCTCTCCTCCCCTATGAGCCCTCTTACATTAAAAAAAAAGTCTGGGATTGCCTGGGTGGTTCAGTTGGTTAAATGTCTGCCTTCAACTCAGGTCACGATCCTAGGGTCCTGGGATCAAGCCCTGCATCAGGCTCCCTGCTCAGCAGAGAGCCTGCTTCTCTCTCTCCTTTTGCCGCTCCCCCTGCTTGTTCTCTCCCCCACCACACACACTCCACCCCATCTCTGTCAAATAAATAAAATATTTTTTAAAAAGTAAAAATTAAAAAAAAATTTTTTAAGTCTGAGCTTGTCCTAGAGCCTTTCCCATAGTCAATACATTCAAAGAGTTTCTCCCTGCATTTTCTTATGATTGAAAAAGCTTGATTACCCACTGTAATTTCTCTCACACTGGGGAAGTTTTCCTACCCTATGAAATCTCTGGTGTTGAAAGAGAATTAAATTCGGCCTGAGGCCTCTTCATGTTTTCATAGCCATATGAATTAATAAATTCTCAGGTGTGAATCCTCAGATGTCAAATAAACTCAGCATCATGACAAAAAATTTCTATATTCATTACCTTCACACGGTTTCTCTCTACTATGAGTACTCTGAGGCATCGACCTTGAACACCAACAAAAGGCTTTTAGACATTAATCATACATGTAGGGCTTCTCCCCACTGGAAATTTTCTAGTGTCTCACAAATTCTAAAACCTTCGCAGAGTTATGGTCCTATAAACTATACCTCTGTTACCCAGTTACTCCATCCCTGGGCAATGGACATTAAGGAGGGCACGTGATGCAATGAACATGGGTACTATATAAGACTGATGAATCACTGAACTCTACCTCTGAAACTAATAATACATTATATGTTAATTAATTGAACTTAAATAAAAAAATAAATTAAAAAAATAAACCACCATATCTCTCTGCTCTTTCTCCTAAAGGTTTTCCTCATACAAAAACATCCAGCTTGGTCTTTCCTCAATGTACTTACAGTCTGTCTCTTTGATAGGATTATATATTGTAAGTGGCAGTATTGTGCATACAACAGATTTCTGCAGAGAAGGGAGTATGTTAGATCCTTCCCTGCCAAGCTTTCTTGCAGCCTATGTCATCACATGCCAAGTCTTCTCCACAGCAGAGACTATGATGAATTGGCCCTGGATTCTGGATCTCTGACTTTTTCTGAAATTTCCCTCTTTGAAGTAGATACTATACTCAGTCAAAATCTTATCAACTAAATGACAGACCCAAATACAGAAACAGGCAAAGAACATGAGTGAACCATTCACAAAAAAGAAATGCAAACAGATAATAAATACATGAAATAGTCCACCTAGAAAAAAAAAAAGAAGTGTACATTTTTCTGCCCCTACAGTTGCAACAAGAATGATAACACTACTATAATTATTTAGTAAGCCTGTACCAAGCACAAACACTTCACCAAAGTATATTACCTATATTTCACATGAAAACCTTGAGAGATAGGTATTATTATTCAAATAATATAGATGAAGAAACTGAAGCCAGAGAGGAGAAATGATTCACCCAATATTTTAGAGTTAATAAGTAAGGGAACTGAGTGTCAATTCAAGTGTGTCTGGCTCCAAAGCTCCTGTGTTTTTCACCATGTCAAGGTGTCCTGCGGGCATTCACCAACCAAAATTCCAAAATTTTCTTAACACTATTTAACAAAACTATAAATTCTCAAGCTCCTACCTGTCTCATTCTCCCGTCTTCGCTCACCTAAGAGAATTTCTTCCTGGATCCCTTTGTCCTTAGCTCTTTCTAAATTCAGCTGGGAGTGCATTTTGGTCTTTCGAGTGGACTATCCTGCAGTTAAAAAGAAAATAAAACTTTGTGGTTAAATCTGGGATACCGAATGTCCCTAAATTCAATTTTAGGAAGGAGCTATAGGAAATTCTGAAAGGCCAAGGATAGGTGGTAGAAGAGGGACTCATATTTATTAGGATGTCTTGGAAACAGGCATCAGTCTTCTGAAAGAGGCACAGAAATACATGTGTTCCTCAGAGGGTGCAGACCTTGAGGGATAAAAACTTGGTAAGAGAAACACAACGTAACATTTACCCTCCTCCTAGAAGAAAGCTGTCCCATATTCCAGGAACAAAAAACAACAGAATCCAAAGGATGCAGTGCATTGGACTGGTTAAGCACACAGGCTTCAGGACTGGACAAAGCTGGGCTCAAAACCAGTATTACTGGGGCGCCTGGGTGGCTCAGTGGGTGAAGCCTCTGCCTTCAGCCCAGCTCCTGATCTCAGAGACCTGGGGTGGAGCCCCTGCGGGCTCTCTGCTCAGTAGGGAGCCTGCTTCCCCCTCTCTCTCTGCCTGCTGCTCTGCACACTTGTGATCTCTTTCCCTCTGTCAAACAGATAAAATCTTTAAAAAAACTATTATTTTTTATAATATTACTATTACTATTTACTTGCTAGGTGACCCTGGGCAAGTACCTACTCTTCTGAGCACTGTATGTTTTGTCTACAAAATAAAGAAAAGAAAACCCACAAGGTAATGAGAAGTTCTGAGCCTAGACCTAATCTCAAAGAAAATGTAGTAAAGAGCTATAGGAAATTTTCCTACTTCTGGTTATTCCCCCACAAGGTTGTTTGGACAAACCCTCATGCTGAAAACAAAACAAAACAAAACAAAATCTTGATGAAAAAGAAATAACATCTTCTTAATAAAAATACAGGGCAATAAAAAAAAAATGGAAGCATCAGGGAAACAGCAGGGGAAAATGGGAATCTAGAGAAACAGATAAGCAGGGAGACATTTTCTGCCCTGAGGGCATTTGTCCATTCCAAAAAAAATTTTAACTTTCATTTTGGTTGTTTTGAAGGCAAAAGAGACAGATTAAAGTCCAGAACTATACAGAGTAGGAAAACTAATAGGAGACTCTCCCCACAATAATCAGGGACCCCAAAAGTCTACCCTCTGAGGGGGCTGATGAATGGAAGCAGGTCATTCTGCAGCTCTGGCTGAATTACATGACTTGCCCTAGAGATCCTTGAGCCTTGAATTAGATAAAGGAGCAAAACAGCAGGATCAGCTAATAACAGAAAAGACTTAACACTGAGGTTAGCAAACACAAACTATAAGATCAATATTTTACTACAGATAAAGAAGTAAATAGCAAACTTGAAAGTATTTCCAAGCAACAGGAAACTTTAATACATGGTGTATATCACAATTAAATCTCATCAAACTTTTGGAAGAATAAAATAGTGCCTCAAATGAAAAATCCAAGGTATTGCATTAATCAACAAATTAAGAAAATAATTTGTAAAAATTATTACAGTACAGGACAAGGAGACAAAAACGTGAAAAGTACAGAAAAGAGTATTAAAGTTCCTTTCACTCACTAAACAGGTCAGGGCCTTGTAAAGTGATCACAGCGAGTATTAACAACTACTTTAGAAGGCACAAAATATAGAATTTCATTGATAATAAAATTCTTTTCAGCCCTTTGTCCATTTCCACAAGCAAAACTGGGCTCCAGATGTGCTTTTTACTTAAAATTAGTGAATGGAATTCCAGAGCCTAACTTTACAAACACAAATCTTCACCATCAACAAAAGGAAACTAAAAGAAAGATGGAGGCTTTGTACTCCCTTCCTTCAAGTTGTGGAGGGGTAGAAACCATCTTGCTTCATACTTATTTCAAATAGTCTAAATTTAAAAGATGTTAAATTGAGAAATTTTAACAAGAATGTCAATCTAGTTCCCTTTTACAATATGGAGACTTATGAATAATCATAACTGCTACCAAATAACTCTATTCTCTGTTAATACAAATCTTTCCTTGGAAGTCCTATTTAAAGAAAGACATTTTGTAGGACTCCCACAACTTTAGAAACTGATGTTTTGTTCTATGAAAATAACCTACAAAAGAAATATGTAATTCTAACTAGGTATCTTGCTTGTTAACTCATTAACCTGATATAGTAGACAGAATAATAGCCTTCCAAAGATGTCCTGATCCTGTGAATATGTTACTTTATATAGCAAATGGGACTTTGCATAAGTGATCAAGGATCTTAAAATGAAGAAGTTATCCTGGATTACCCTGGTGGGCTCCATGTAATCGCAAGAATCCTTATAAAAAAACAGAAGGATCAAAGGATGGAGATATAACAATGGAAGTAGAATGTCAGAGTCAGAGGTGGTGAAGATGCTATACTGCTGGACCTGTAGAGAGAAAAAAGGACCATGAACAAAGGATGGCAGGTGATCTCTAGAAGCTGAAAAAAGAAAGGGAAAATATTCTCCCTTAGAGCCTCTGAAGGGAGCTCAAGCCTGCCAACACCTTGATTTTTAGGACTGCTGACCTCCAGGATTGTAAGATAATAAATGTATTTATTATTTACATTTGTCATAATTTATTACAGCAGCAACAGGAAGCTAATACAACCTAGCGATCAAGTCGTAATGGCAATCTCTATATTTGGAAACAGACTAATACTTCTAAGATCATTCTGACAAATCAGAAGGAATCACTGGCACTTTCCTCTTCACTTACAGGCATGGATAAACAAATATAAACCTACAATTCTGTAGGAAACACTATATAACAAATAATTTGAAAGACTGTATTTCTTTTAAATTAACAGTGTCATGATTCTTTATCACCAGTGAGAAAATTGAAATTCTGACAAGTAACTTGCCTAAGATCAAAAAGCAAAGGGCTAGGATTCAAGTCCCTTCGACTGTCAACAAAGTCCAGTATTTTTCCACTAAAATTTTGCTGACCCTCAAACTGCTTGGAGTATGATAAAGAGAGTGTAGAGCATTTTAAATACATTTGAGCACTTGAATTCCTCAAATTATCAACAACTGCACAAAAGAGCCATGAGATTTTCTGCCTTCTTTGCTTTAATTCCATGCCCAAAGTAAGCAACAAGCTGTTTTCTTAGTTTGATTTCCTAAGTATCCCAATATGGCAACTGACATGCTCTGGAAAGAGAACTTGAGTGTTCTGGCCACTAGAAAGTATGTATTCATGTAGGGTAGGTGTGTTTTTCTTTCTTTATCTATCTTAGTCTCAGTACATTAATTTGTATATATTTGTCTATCACCCAAGTTTCATATCAGCATTTGTGAAATGCTGAACACCAAATCCTGGACTGCAGTCAATTAACTGAAATACCACTACCCTACAGGCTCTTTTATTAAGTTGTTGGAATTTCCAAGTAAAGGTAATTTCCTTTCTTTGATAACTTCAGATGTATTTAAATATCAAACACCACTAGTTAGAGCATGAAGCCTCAGAAAAGAAATTCTATTTTATTTTACACAGAATGATATCAATATTTGGAGGTACAAGGACTGAAAGGGGAAAAATTAGAATTATTCACAAATTACACTAACATGCTAAAAACACTTTGTGATAATTCAATGAGCGGTATAGTTCTGATTTACGTACTTTTAAGTATGTTTTATATAAAGTTTATATAAAAACTCAACAAAACCTATAAACCACAATTGGACCTAGAGAAAGAGATAAGCAAAGTGAACAGATCTAAAACCAATGCACCAGAATCAAGCAGTCCCATACACCAGTCACAATCAGTTACAAAATATAATTTAAAAGTATCAGCAAGAAAAACAAAAACTTATCAGATACACAGAAATATGTCTAACAAAATATTCATGAGACACTTTATGGAGAAAAGGAACAAGTTCTAATCAAAATTTCAATGTTTCTTACAGACCATGTTAAGCTTACCTTAAAATTCACATGGAAAAGTAAGGGCAAAAAATATATTTTTGAGGAAGAGTAATAAGGAAGCTGTCTTTCCCTAGTAAATACTAAGATGCATTGCAAATCTATAGTAATTAACAATGCAGGACTAGTAAGAGATACAAACAGACCAATGGAACAGAATAGAAAGCCTAAAAGCAGACATTTACATCTATTACAACTTGGTATATGATAGAGACAACATTATAAATCTGTGGAAAAAGAACAGACTGTTCAGTAAATAGTCCTGGAACAACTGATAAATCATTCAGAAAAAAATGTAAGTTTTTTACATCATACAATACACAAAAATAAATTACAACTGGAAACTAATCATGAAAAGAAATTTACAAAAATTTTACAGGGGAATATAGTAGAATGCCTTTATGAAATCAAGGTAAGAAAGAATTCCTCTAGATTCCCCCTCCTTGAAAAATAAGCTTATCTATACCCTTCAGTTATTTTTAGAAAACCCCTTCATCTAGCCATAGATGAGATAGTTTTCTCATAAGCCTGCTGATTCTTCCACACTCCTGGTCCTAACATTCCCAACTAGTAAAACACAGACGCTGGTATGCCAAACCTGTGCATAACATACCATTCAAGCAATATCTGTGAGATGGACATCTTCAGGTGGGTTGCCGTGTAATACAGAGCAGAGCACAACATGTAAAAGCTAGCAGGGTTGATGCAGTATCCAACCAATAATAAAGAAAGATGGCATGTTTTCTAGAATATCTTTGCCTTGCAAGTATGTGAGGGGCTGTAGTCAAGGCATTAAATAGCCTGACACAAACAACAGCCAAAGGATGTAAGGATGTCAAGTGAAGAGCTACAATAAACATGCCACTGTCTCCAATGACATATCTTGAAAATTCAAATTCTCAACAGGTATAGAGAAAGCAAAAATAATAATAGTAGCAAAAAGTAAAAAAAAAAAAGTGAACTAAAACATGTGCTAAGCATCTTCTAAGTATAAATATGATAATATATTAATTTTGTGAAATAACTGAAAAATATAGTCAGGTCCAAAAGGTACATTAAATACTGATTGTAATTCAAGTTTGGAATTATTTATTATTCCATTATTTGTTTTAAAGTAAAAAAATATATATGTATGATATTTTGTATCTTCATATAGAACATTTTGTCAATTTTCTGAAAGTTAATAAAGTCCTAATTTTTTAATCACTACAAGTGTACTTCTGTAAAACCCTGAAACTCTGGGAAAGAAATAAACAAGCCAGGACCCTCCTGGCCCTGTGCAAGTACTCCCTAAAGGACAAACTCTGGGAAAGAAAGGAACAAGGAGGGAGCTGGGTAAAGATAGTTGTTCAAGGACCCTCCAAAGACACAGGATCATCTAAGCCACTATAATAGTCTTTATACTCTGCCATCCACAGATGCTGATTATTAACTTCCTGGTTCTGATTCTTCACCCTTGAGTCTGAAAAAGACAAAACTGACTCAGAGGCCCCCCTTAAGAACTCTTGGCTAATGGCTAAAATCAACTATTTGCATTGAAGGATAATGATGTAGCCTCTTTCATGCTCAAACGGCCTCAGAGGCTGGGACAATTCCTGGGCCTTAAACTTCTGGGGAAGAAAGGATCAAATAAAGGTTCTCCTGTGGAAGCCTTCTGAAGCAGCTAAATGCAATTGTTTCAGGAGAAATGTGAAATAGTAACCAAGTCCCCCAAATCCACAGCAAATCACAGGTCTTGGCTACTCTGGATCATCTCCAAGCCATAGATCTCTGTCCTCAAAACTGTGGAGGAGGGAAAAAAAAGTCAAGGTACAAATCCACATATAGTTTATAGTCAAAACTGGTACAATCCTTGTGGTGATCAGGTTTCCATTATCTAATAAAGTTGAAAAGATGCACATACTATTACCAAGTAATCCCTCTGCCAGTTACACATCTTAGAGAAACTCATGCACATACCCAACAGGTGTACAAGAATGTTCTTAGCAGCACTACTCACAACAGCCAAAACCAGAAGGCAATCCAAATATCCATTAACAGTAAAATGTATAAATAGGTATA
This sequence comes from Mustela erminea, assembly GCF_009829155.1. NCBI lineage: Eukaryota > Metazoa > Chordata > Mammalia > Carnivora > Mustelidae > Mustela > Mustela erminea. The sequence continues at coordinate 45,001,231 of NC_045635.1, read as the reverse complement.
TATGTGCACATGTGTCTATACACACAGGCACGGAAGTAATTACCATAGAAGTCAAGTCAGGATAAATGGTTACCTCTGGAAGAGAGAGAGGATTACGAGTGGAGGCTTCCAAATAACTTCCAATGTTCTATGTTTGGTTCTGGAAGGTTCTTTAGTGGGCGTTTACTTTATAATCATTCACTTTAGTGTATATTTACATTTTCCACAACTTTCAGTATTTTTGTTATACTGCACAATTTAAAAATACTTTTTTAAAAAAGGAAGAATCCAGAGCCTTCCTATGGAATTCCCTTAAAGCATGTGTTCTCAATCTTTCTGAGATGATGAATAATACTATATAAAAAGCATCTACCTCTCTCTGTAGAAGCTATAGGGGGAGTGGCTAACATATCCATCTGCAGTAGGATTTCTGGAAACACACACATGGGCAAGCCAGGGTCCTACCAGCAGTACCATTTCCTTTGAAGTTTCTAAGGGCAGTTGTTTAAGTCCCTCCAAAGATAGAAATCAATATAGAATGCTATATTGCTATATATCTTGAATTGCTCCCTGACATTCAAGATTTTACCACAAGTCCTTTCTCGGCCCTAACCCTGGTTATTGCCCCTGCCTCCCCCAAAAAGGGCAAAGACAGAGACAAAGACAAAACTGAGACAAACAAAGCCAGGGCCATCCAAGGAAATCTGCTGCTAAACTGGTTAAAGGCAAGAACTCATGTTAGCCATTGCTGCTTTCATTCCCTAAATCATCTCCTTGCTGTGAAAATCTCTGCACCTTTGAATTTCAGTGTCATCTGTACTCACTCCTTCCACAAAATACAGCATCTTCCTCACCTTCCTCTCCACTCTTTTTATCGCCTTTAATCTGCAGCAGTATCTTTGATGATGCCATGGCTAACTTTTTATTTTAATTAATTAATTTATTTTCAGAAAAACAGTATTCATTATTTTTTTCACCACACCCAGTGCTCCATGCAATCCCTGCCCTCTATAATACCCACCACGTGGTACCCCAACCTCCCACACCCCCGCCACTTCAAACCCCTCAGATTGTTTTTCAGAGCCCATAGTCTCTCATGATTCACCTCCCCTTCCAATTTACCCCAACTCCCTTCTCCTCTCTAACACCCCTTGTCCTCCATGCTTTTTGTTATGCTCCACAAATAAGTGAAACCATTGATAATTGACTCTCTCTGCTTGACTTATTTCACTCAGCATAATCTCTTCCAGTCCCATCCATGTTGCTACAAAAGTTGGGTATTCGTCCTTTCTGATGGAGGCATAATACTCCATAGTGTATATGGACCACATCTTCCTTATCCATTCATCCGTTGAAGGGCATCTTGGTTCTTTCCATGGTTTGGCGACCGTCGCCATTGCTGCTATAAACATTGGGGTACAGATGGCCCTTCTTTTCACGACATCTGTATCTTTGGGGTAAATACCCAGGAGTGCAATGGCAGGGTCATAGGGAAGTTCTATTTTTAATTTCTTGAGGAATCTCCACACTGTTCTCCAAAGAGGCTGCACCAACTTGCATTCCCACCAAAAGTATAAGAGGGTTCCCCTTTCTCCACATCCTCTCCAACACATGTTGTTTCCTGTTTTGTTAATTTTGGCCATTCTAACTGGTAAGGTGATATCTCAATGTGGTTTTAATTTGAATCTCCCTGAGGGCTAGTGATGATGAACATTTGTTCATGTGTCTGACAGCCATTTGTATGTCTTGATTGGAGAAGTGTCTGTTCGTATCTTCTACCCATTTTTTGATATGTTTGCCTGTTTCGTGTGTGTTGAGTTTGAGGAGTTCATTATAGATCCTGGATATCAACCTTTTGTCTGTACTGTCATTTGCAAATATCTTCTCCCATTCCGTGGGTTGCCTCTTTGTTTTTTTGATTGTTTCCATTGCTGTGCAGAAGCTTTTGACTTTGATGAAGTCCCAAAAGTTTATTTTCGCTTTTGTTTCCTTTGCCTTTGGAGACATATCTTGAAAGAAGTTGCTGTGGCTGATATCGAAGAGATTACTGCCTATGCTCTCCTCTAGGATTCTGATGGATTCCTGTCTCACGTTGAGGTCTTTTATCCATTTTGAGTTTATCTTTGTGTACAGTGTAAGAGAATGGTCGAGTTTCATTCTTCTACATATAGCTCTTCAGTTTTCCCAGCACCATTTATTGAAGAGACTGTCTTTTTTCCACTGTATATTTTTTCCTGTTTTGTCGAAGATTAATTGACCATAGAGATGAGGGTCCATATCTGGGCTCTCTACCCTGTTCCACTGGTCTATGTATCTGTTTTTATGCCAGTACCATGCTGTCTTGGTGATCACAGCTTTGTAATAAAGCTTGAAATCAGGTAACGTGATGCCCCCAGCTTTATTTTTGTTTTTCAACATTTCCTTAGTGATTCGGGGTCTCTTCTGATTCCATACAAATTTCTGGATTATTTGCTCCAGCTCTTTGAAGAATACCAGTGGAATTTTGATCGGAATGGCATTAAAAGTATAGATTGCTCTAGGCAGTAGAGACATTTTAACAATGTTTATTTTTCCGATCCAAGAGCATGGAACGGTCTTCCATCTTTTTGTGTCTTCTTCAATTTCTTTCATGAGTGTTCTGTAATTCCTCGAGTACAGATCCTTTACCTCTTTGGTTAGGTTTATTCCCAGGTATCTTATGGTTCTTGGTGCTATAGTAAATGGAATCGATTCTCTAATTTCCCTTTCTGTATTTTCATTGTTAGTGTATAAGAAAGCCACTGATTTCTGCACATTGACTTTGTATCCTGCCACGTTGCTGAATTGCTGTATGAGTTCTAGTAGTTTGGGGGTGGAGTCTTTTGGGTTTTCCATATAAAGAATCATGTCATCTGCGAAGAGAGAGAGTTTGACTTCTTCATTGCCAATTTGGATGCCTTTTATTTCTCTTTGTTGTCTGACTGCTGTTGCTAGGACTTCTAATACTATGTTGAACAAGAGTGGTGAGAGTGGACATCCTTGTCGTGTTCCTGATCTCAACGGGAAGGCTGCAAGCTTTTTCCCATTGAGGATGATATTTGCTGTGGGTCTTTCATAGATAGATTTGATGAGGTTCAGGAATGTTCCCTCTATCCTATACTTTGAAGAGTTTTAATCAGGAACGGATGCTGGATTTTGTCAAATGCTTTTTCTGCATCGATTGAGAGGACCATGTGGTTCTTCTCTCTTCTCATATTAATTTGTTGTATCACATTGATTGATTTGCGAATGTTGAACCATCCTTGTAGCCCAGGGATGAATCCCACCTGATCATGGTAGATAATCTTTTTAATGTGCTGTTGGATCCTGTTGGCTAGGATATTGTTGAGAATCTTAGCATCCATATTCATCAGTGATACTGGTCTAAAATTCTCCTTTTTGGTAGGGTCTTTGCCTGGTTTGGGGATCAGGGTAATGCTGGATGCCATGGCTAACTTGACCATCACCCCAGCTTCACCGTCCTCTGACCACCTCTCTCCAACAACTCACTGATCATCCAGAACTACTTATCCTCTGAAATGTTAAAGTCCTATAATCTACTCCACAATTTCTTTTCTGCCATATCACCTTGTTACTTCTACTTTTTCACCTTTGGAATTTCTATGCAACTTCTCCCACACCCATACATATATTCACACAGCTTCTCTTTCTCTGGATCCACAGAATCTTCCTGAGAATATACTTTTCCCTGATGAGACTAGATCCTTGATGAGACTAGAACCTGAACAAATCTCATCAGTAATCTCAACAATTTAGTAGCCCCTCAAACCTCCCACCCCCCACAATCATCATGACCACATTCACAGTCTAAAATCAAACCCAATGTTTGCCTTCTTTACTCCTACTTCTTGGCAGCTGAACAGAAAAAATAAGACAAAACTACAAACACTTCATTCCCAACCTAGATAGGTTACTGCCCATCAATCTTCTTTCACTCCCTAGAAGAATGTAAAGTTTCCTCTTCTTTCCTCTAGCCCCTGGCCATCTCCTCTTACAGTCCAGAATGGCCTTACTACCTTATTCATATAGAATATAGGGGCACAAAGAAAGAAACTCTCCCTATTTCTTGCTTTTCCAAAACCATAAAAATTAAAAACATCCCTTTCTGACTCTCCTTAACACCAGTGTCAGAAGTGATGCCCTTTCTCTCGTTTGTGGCCAGTACTTCATACGTTCTCTACACATCTTTTCCACATTTTGCTTCACCAGTTATCCCCTTTCTCTATTATTTTCAAACTCTGTTTTTATCAGCTCCTCTACTGCAGAACACATAAACATGTTCATATCACTCATCCTAAAAATATACATGTTCCACCCATTATCTATTTCACTTTTCACAGACAAGATCTTTGACATGAAAGTCTACACTCATTCCATGAACACTTTCAACAATTATATTATTAGTCCTCTGCACATTAGACTTCACTAACACTGATCCATACATATTCACTACTCTTGTTTCCTCTAAAATCTCTAATGTAACAGGACCCTCTCAGTCTACATCTTATATAACCATGTACAGTAATTTCACTTTTATATTTTAAAAAGTTTAAAACAAACAAAAAAGTTTAAGACAGTAGTCTTAAAAAACAAACACAATACATGTTCATTAGTATACAACAGTGCCTGGCACACTCAAACACACAAAAAAGGATAAGTATCTTCAATTATCATTCCATTCTCCCAGACATAACTGCTAAGGCTACATTCCAACCTCCGGGAGAATCTGAGCAATCATCTCACTCCTTATCACATCCTTAAATCCCATGAATTAGAGGAATTCTCAGATTACTCAAGGATACACAACTGGGCTTCAGTGCCAACTAGTAGAGCTTTGAGGCGAAAGTACACAATAAATAAAAGTTCTCATGGGGTCTGTTAAAGAAAAATTATCCTGACACTTGTTAAAATGGTAAGTTTAAAAGGATTATTGAGATAGGTGTCAAGACAATTGCAATAGGGAAAAGAAAATGGATTCCACTCTGAATACAGTAAAGACACCTGGGAATCTACAGCCAAGGAGTAGATTTGGGTGGGGATGGCGGGGGCGGGGCTTAAAACATCAAGATTCTTGATTAAAACATCAAGAAGAGGGGAATTCTTGTTAAACAGACTTAGAATTCTTGTTGAAGGCAGACCTGGATGATCACATATCAAGGGGGTGGGAAGGGAATCTCATTAAGTTGATTCAGCAAGGATTCTTTCAAAACCTGGACCAAAGAGGCCAAAGACAATGTCCAAAGATGGTATCTAGTTGAAAAAGAGGGCTCCAAGGAGAATGACTCACATTTGGTCAAGGTGGGAGTGTTTGTTAGCCCTTTTTCCACTTTTCAGCTGTCCCTGGGCAATGTTTCTTCACTCAAATATTCTCTATTTTAGACCTGTTGCAATGAGACTGCCCCTGCATATATATGCACATAAAGAATTATAAACTTGCAATACTATGTACATGTGTATGCACATATCTATCTTATATACATATTATACCACATATATATTATACATACATATAAAATGTCATGTTGCACTGCACCAAATATAATATCTATCATGTATTACAATAAATTATAACAGATGTAATACAAAAACACAACTCTCCCACCCACACAGGCGGCAATGTAACATGACATTCTCTCTCTCCCCCAGACCATTACACCTCTCTCCTCATCTGCCTCCTACTGTCCCACTCCCATGAGCCCACCCAGTGTATCATCAGTACATCACAAAGAGAACTGTATATCTCATCCACTTAGGACAATTCCATTATTTCTTCCTCACAGGCTTCAGAGGAAATCCTAGTTCTCTCACCTGACTTTTGGGGTTCTCAACTTCCTAGCCCCTGAGTCTCCAGTTTCAGTTCTCCTCCTCTACATAAAACTTATGTTCCAGTTATAACCAACTACATGTATGTCTTTCTTTGAATATATCAAGATCCCTCCTTCACAATTCTTCCAGTTTCCTCTGACTGGAACACCCTTCATAGCTCTTAAACCTTCATATTTTCTCTATTCATCCAATATCAAACATTATCTTTCTTTCCAAAGCCATTGCAGATGGCCTTTCTGTGTTCCCCCACTTGCCTATACTCACCATAGTACTCATCATACTCTTTAGACACTGTCTGTTCATTTACTCATACCTCATTAAAAGTATCTTCATTAAGAACAAGAAACCAGTCAGTTTTACTTTTACATCCTCTGTACCCAGCCTAAGATCAGATACAAGGTAGTGTGGTATATAAATTTTTACTGAATGAATGACTACATAAAAAAGAATGGAATGCTGGTGGAGTCATTCACTTGTATTCAAAATAGTGAGGAAAAAGGCACAACAAAAGGTCAAGTAGGATGACTAGGAAAATAGTAATAATCCTCTGAGCACTCACATCTTGCTTTCTAAGTACCAATCCCTACTGAAGGAATACATGCCTCCTTGCAAAGTGGCTGATTCTAGGACTGCGGCAGAGAATGTACATAATGAGCCTAAAATAACTTGTGTCAGAAAGCAAGGAAGGGCTAAGTGGGTGAAGACTATTAAAGAGGGGACTTGTTGTGATGTGATGAGCACTGAATGTTGTATGTTAAGTGATAAATCATCGAATTCTACTCCAGAAACCAATATTGCACTGTATGTTAACTAACTAAAATTTAAGCTTAAATAAAGGCAAGGAAGTCAAGAGCTAATGAGATCATGTAGAGGATACAGGAGCCAAACAGAAAAGTTTAATTTCTAAAATGACAGTTTGAGCATCAAAAATCAATCATAGTGGATAAATACAATAAAACACATAAAAATCCATGAATTCCTAATAATATTAAAGAAAACAATGAAAGTCTCTAGGAAACCAACCCCTTACTCTGATAAGTAAAAAAAAGGGAAAAAAAAAGCATTCACCTTGACTTTCTTTTTATAAGTTATATTTTGGAACAAAAAAAAAAGAGTTGATAAAAAAAGGTCTTTTTATATAATAATTTCAGCTAATAAACGCAGAAGGATTGATTAAATTAGACCACGTTCTTTCAACTACTACTGAAATTATGAATTTAGACAATTATCTTCAATGGCTGCTAAAATCAACAGGAGAAAGTTTGGTAGGAGATACTACAATGGAGAGATCAGGCTGACAAAACCTGAAAACACAAATCAACCCCAGAATCAGTTAAAAAGTTAAACCAGATATGATGAAATACAATAGAAAGTGAGTATCACTATCTCCAATGACTTTTTTTTTCCTTAAAAAATAATTGAAGGGATGCCTGGGTGGCTCAGCAGATTAAGTATCTGCCTTTGGCTCAGGTCATGATCCCAGCATCCTGGGATCCGAGTCCCAAGCAGGTTCCTTGCTCAGGTGGGAGCTTGCTTCTCCCTCCATCTCTCACTCCCCCTGCTGTGCTCTCTCTCTAACAAATAAATAAATAAAATCTTTAAAAATTAATTGAAACTGAATCTAATCAAGCCTCTAGTTCTAAATGCCAGTGAACAGAAACATGCAGATGGGAAAACAAAATGAATACCTCAAGGAAGCAATCATCTAAATCCATTTGTTGATAGGATAAATGGCTTAGTTTCTCTAATAAACCAATGGTCTTTAAAATGTAGGGGGTGACTACAGATAGGAAAAAAATACTTAAAAGACAAAATATCTAATGTCAGTAAACAGTAGCCCTTGGTTAGATATATATTTAACAAAACCAACTATAAAAATACATCTTTTTATTAATACTTTTTAAAAAATTTATTTATTTATTTCAGAGAGAGGCAGACAGCACGCATGTACATGTGAGGGTGGAGGGACTAAGGAAGAGGGAGAGAAAGAATGCTGAGCCCCACACAGGGAACCAGGCATGATACCATCCCCTGAGATCATGACCTGAGCCGAAATCAAGAGTCAGACGCTTAATTGACTAAGCCACTCAGGTGCCCCTAAAAAGACATCTTTAAGACAGTCATGGAAATTTGAATATGGACTGGGCATTAGATAATATAAGGAATTACTGTTAACCTTCTTAAGTATAATGGTCTTGTGGTTACTTAATAGAATACACTTAAGAGTTAGAGATGTGGGGTGGTTCAGATGGTTAAGTGTCTGCTTTGGGCTTAGGTTATGATCCCAGCAGCTGGGACCAACCCCAATGTCAAGCTTCCTGCTTAGTAGGGGAAGTCTGCTTCTCCCCCCGCCCCGCTTCTTGCTTGCTCTCTCATTCTCTCCCTCTCAATAAATAAATAAGATCTTTAAAAAAAAAAGCTAGAGATGGATAGTGAGTTATTTACCCATATAATGATATAACGTCTGGGATTGCTTTAAAATACCCAGTGAAAAAAAGCAGGTGAGGAGAAAAAAATCAAAGGCAACTGGACAAATGATATTAATCGTTAAAGATGAGAAATGAATACATTCTGGTTTATTTTACTATCCTCTACTTTAAATATATTTGAAAATTTCAGTAATAAATGAAAAAAGAAGCCAATGTCAGGGGTTGCAACTGGCTCCTTCCAAACTGGACAGTTTGAGCAACAGAAGAAATGATGACTGCAATGGATTGAAAAGTACTAAATATATAAATAGCCACAAGTTCAGCAAAATAGAGAAAAGGACAACAAAGACATCTCAAAAAATATAAGTATACTTTAATTTAGGTTGGGTGATGGTTTTAAAAACCAGCTGTAAGACCTATTATTTCACATTTAATAATTAACAGTTTCCTCACCAGGATTTCTTCCTCTTTATTATTTGATTTTTACCTTTATTCTTTTTTTTTTTATTGTGCTATGGACTTTATTCTTTTGTGTATGATATCATACACATCATCTTCAGTGATAAGAGCATGGGATTTCATATTACAGAACTATGCATTTGAATATGAACACCCTTTGATGGAGATTCCTTAAGGAATTAAAAATGGAGCTACCCGGGGCACCCTGGGTGGCTCAGTGGGTTAAGCCGCTGCCTTCGGCTCGGGTCATGATCTCAGGGTCCTGGGATTGAGTCCCGCATCGGGCTCTCCGCTCAGCGGGGAGCCTGTTTCCCTCTCTCTCTCTCTGCCTACTTGTGATCTTTCTCTGTCAAATAAATAAAAAAAATCTTTAAAAAAAATGGAGCTATCCTGTGACCCTGCAATTGCACTACTGGGTATTTACCCCAAAGGTACAGATGTAGTGAAAAGAAGGGCCATATGTACCCCAATGTTCATAGCAGCAATGACCACAATCGTCAAACTGTGGAGGGAACCAAGATGCCCTTCAACAGGAAATGGTTAAAGAAGACACAGTCCATATATATAAAATGAAATATTATGCCTCCATCAGAAAGGATGAATACCCAACTTTTATATCAACAGGGACGGGACTGGAGGAGATTATGAGGAGTGAAATAAGTCAAGCAGAGAGAGTCAATTATCATATGGTTTCACTTACTTGTGGAGCATAAGGAATAACATGGAGGACATTAGGAGGAGGAAAAGAGAAGTGAATTGGGGGAAAATGGAGGGGAGACGAACCATGAAAAGACTGTGGACTCTGAGAAACAAATTGAGGGTTTTGCGGGGGATTGGAAGAGCCTGGAGGTGAGTATTAAGGAGGGTACATATTCCATGGAGCACTGGGAGTGGTACATAAACAATGAATCTTGGAACACTGAAAAAATAAAATAAAATTAAAAACAAAAAACAAAAAACAGCCTTTGGGGCGCCTGGGTGGCTCAGTGGGTTAAAGCCTCTGCCTTCAGCTCAGGTCATGATCTCAGGGTCCTGGGATCGAGCCCCAATAGGGCTCTCTGCTCAGCAGGGAGCCTGCTTCCCTTCCTCTCTCTGCCTGCCTCTGCCTCTTGTGATCTCTCTCTGTCAAATAAATAAATAAAAATCTTTATTAAAAAAAACAGCCTTTAAGCTTTATGATTAAATTTCTTAACCAAGTATTAAAAAAAAATTTCTTAACCAAGTATAATTCCTTTCCTTTCATAGAAAATGGAAGAATATGTACATCTTTAGTCTTTTTTTGTTTTGATTAGAAATGCATATATTTCCTGATGAAAAATAGACACCTAGTAAATATTACTTGTCTTCTTTTTTAAAAAACAAGTAATACAGCTATAAAAGGCTAATTGGGGAAAAAAAGAATTTGAAAATGGTTAGGTATTAGATGGTATTAGGAAATTATTCTTAATTTTTCTTGGTAACATAATGGTAATTAAATTATTTACAAAACATCTGTAATATTCAGAAATGAACAATAAGATATTTAGGGGTAAAGTGCCATGATCCACGCTCCTCAAACTGATCTATTAAGTGGTATCTCAATCAAAATGTCAAGAAGCATTTTTGTGAAAACTGACAAGCTGATTCTAAAATACATATGGAAATGCAAAAGACCAAGAATAGGCATTATTTAAGAAAGAGAACAAAACTGTAGGACTAAATGACTATATATAAGATATATTATAAAATGACATTATGATAGTGGTACTTATACAAGAATAGAGAAATAAACCAAACAAAAAGGAATTCAGAAACAAACCCACATATATAATCTAGTCATTTGATTTATGAAAAACACGACTCTATACAAGGGGAACAATGATCTTTTCAATAAGTGATAATGGGTTGACTGAATGTCCATTTCTTTTTTTTTTAAAGGTTTATTTATTTATTTAAGAGAGCGAGAGCAAGCATGATTGGGGGAGGGACAGAAGGAGAGGGAGAAGCAAACTTCTGGCTGAGCAGGGAGCCTGATGTGGGGTAGATCCCAGGACCCTGGGATCATTACCTGACCTGGAATCATGACGCTTAAAGCGACTGAGCTACCCAGGTGCCCCTAAATGTCCATTTTGACATACAAAAAGGGAGTGGCTTTACTCATACTGAAATCATACACAAAATCAATTCAAATAAATTGTGAATACAAATGAATGATTAAACAATAGTGCAACACAGAAAAATGTCTCCAGGACTTTGAGAAATGCAAAGACTAACAAAACAAGGCTAGCCATAAAGGGGAAAAACTATGAAACTGAACAATATTAAAATTGAGATATTCAGTTCATTAAAGGATGCCATTAAAAAACTGAGAATGCAAGGAACTGAGATTTGTAATAAACATATCTAACAAAATATCAACATTCTTTTTTTAAAAAGATATTATTTATTGGGGGCACCTGGGTGGCTCAGTTGGTTAAGCAACTGCCTTCGGCTCAGGTCATGGTCCCAGAGTCCTGGGATCGAGTCCCATATTGGGCTCCCAGCTCCAGGGGGAGTCTGCTTCAACCTCTGACCTCCCCTCTCATGCTCTCTCTCACTTTGTCTCTCTCTCTCTCTCAAAATAAATAAATAAAAATCTTTTTTAAAAAAGGTATTATTTATTTATTTTTGTGAGGGAGAGGGAGAGAGCATAAGTAGGGGGAGGGGCAGAGGTAGAAGCAGACTCCCTGCTGAGCAGGGATTTTTTTTTTCCCCATGCAGGGCTTGATCCCAGAACCCTGAGATCATGACCTGAGCCATGACCTGACACTTAACCATCTGAGCCACCCAGGCGCCCCCAAAATATCAACATTCTTAATATAAAAAGATCTCCTACAAACCAAAAAAATAGTCCAGGAGAAAAAGTCAAAGATTAAACAGGTATTTCATAAAAAGATATCCAGGCTTACAAACATATGAACAGATCATCATATTTGCAAATTAAAATCACAATAAGATACCATTCATAACCACTAAAATGGCTTTTTTTCCCCTTCAAAAGCAAAGACAATGACAAGTGCTGACAATATTCTAGAGCAAGTGGAACTGTTGAAGATTTATACTGAGTTTTATAGTACAAGCACACCTCAGAGACATTGTGGATTTGGTTCCAGACCATGACAATAAAATGAATGCCACAATAAAGCAAGTAAAATGAATTTTTTGGTTTCTCAGTGCATATAAAAGTTATGTTTACACTGTACTATAGTCTATTAAGTATGCAATAACATTGCTTAATAATGTATATACTGTAATTAAAAATATTCTTAAAAATGCCAACCGTCATCTGAACTTTTGGCAAGTCATCACTACTGATCACAGATCACTATCAACAAATACAATAATAATGAAAAAGTTTGAAATATTGCAAGAATTTTACCAAAATGTAACACAGAGACATCAAGTGTGCAAATGTCATTGGAAAAATGGTGCCTATAGATTTGTTCGACTCAGGACAGCCACAAACCTTCAATTTGTAAACAACAACAACAACAACAACAAAACAGTATCTGCAAAGTGCAACAAAGCAAAGTGCAATAAAACAAGGTGTATCTATACAACCACTGTGGAAAACCAGTTGGCATTATCTACTAAAGCTAATCATATACATAATCTATAATTCAGCAATTCTACTCATAGAATGCCCAAAAGAAATGTGTGCATATATTACCAAAGACATGTACTAGATTGCTCACAGTATTATTTATAGACCAATAATGGAAATAAACAAAATATCCATCTACTATGATATATTCAAACAATGGCATACATAGCAATGAGAATGAAGGAATTACTACTGCGCCCAATAATATGGATGAATCTCAAAAACAAAATCTTTTTTTAAAAGGTTTTATTTACTTTTTGAGAGTGACAGAGAGAGAGAGAAGCAGACTCCTCGCTGAGCAGAGAGCCCAATGCAGGGCTCAATCTCAATCTGAGATCAAGACCTGAGCCAAAGGCAGACGCTTAACTGACTGAGCCACCCAGGTGTCCCTTAAAAAAATCTTATGCCAGTGAAGTCAGGCACACACAAAAAATATTATACTATAATATTTTTACAAAGTCCCAAAATAGACAAAATTATTATAATGTGACAGAAGCCAGGATTGTGACTAATGGGAGTTTAGATGCGAATGGTAGGGGACACATTCAAGGGCCTTCAGATGCTAATCATATTCTATTTCTTAATTTGGATGCTGGTTACACAGGTGTTTACACTATGAAATGAATGGATGGATGGATGAGTGGGCAAAAGAGTGAACAAGTGAGCTAATATGTCAAGTTAACTGTTGAATCTAGGTTCAGAGCATAAAAGTATTCATACTCTTCTTTCAACTTATGCTTGTTAAATTAAAAAATGTTCAAGTAAAAAGAGTCACCATGCCTCTCAGCTCTCACGTACCTAATATAATCTGATTTATGAAAGGAAATTTTTAAAATGAAATTTCTATTCCCAGATTGTGTCTTATAAAACAGTAAAATACTCCACATATTTTCTATTTCTCATTAATAAACAGAGAAAGAGAGACAGACATAAAGACAAAGAGAATCTGGCCAGGACTGAGTGTTTTGCAGACCATACCTCCATGAACTCCACCACCAATAGTAAGTTACCATCTAGCTCTGAGTCTCGGTTTTATCATCAGTAAGATGACAATGATAATACTGACCTTAGAAGATGGTTTCGAACATTAAGTGACCAACTATATTTAAAAGGTTGCCTGTACAGACAGATCAAGTACTAAATTCTTCCAATTTAACATACCAACATTTATGGGCAATGTATCATGAATACACAGTGATAAGAGCAGTGAAAGAGGTAATTAACTATGCTGTGGGATAGCACACAATGCACCACGGATACACAGACTGAAAGAGAAGTGAGGATGGATATAAAGATGTCTTCCTAGCAGGGCTGGTAACTGACAATACACCTAAATGATAGCAAGAAGCTAGCCAGGATAAAAAGAATACGGGAAATATAAGTGCTTGGATTAGGTTATTTCAGTATGCAGAGTGCTGCATTAAAGCTATGCCGAAAAGTGACCAGAGGCAAAAGGGGTGTGTAGGAAACCGAGTGAACAAAACATAGACATTGACATAGATACATCCTGTTTTTCCCACTAATAGCTGTATAGTTTGTGCCCTCACTTCCTTTAGGTTCTGCTCAAATGTTGCCTTACAGGGAGGCCTTCCTATCCATCCTATTTAAAATAGTACATCCCCTCTCCATCACAACCTATTCATATTTATTATATATTCATTTACTGTCTCTCAACTACAGTTTAATAAACTATTTTCCACTGTTGTATCCTCAGTGCTTAACACTGACACATAAAGTTATTCAATAAAAAATTCTTGGATGAATGATGGTTGCACACTGGATTAAAGCCACGCGATTTTTAAATGCCCTGTAATTATGACTTGAATAAAGAATACACAGACATCAGCAATACCCTTCAAAAAAGTTTCTAAGTGTTTTGGTATCATGAAAATCTCTGCCTCATTTTTTCTAAAAGAAATGAAAATTATACCTGGCCCAGAAAAAAAAAAGGATTACCTCTTATTTGGCAAGTATAACACAGTAGTTACAAGAGGAGAGAAATAAATTGCTTGTTCAAGGAGATCCTTGATTAGGGGCGCCTGGGTGGCTCAGTGGGTTAAGCCTCTACCTTCAGCTCAGGTCATGATCTCCCGAGTCCTGGGATGGAGCCCCACATCGGGCTCTCTGCTCAGCGGGAAGCCTGCTTCCCCCTTCTCTCTCTGCCTGTCTCTCTACTTCTGATCTCTCTCTCTCTCTCTGTCAAATAAATAAATAAATAAATTTCAAAATAGAAAAAGGAGATCCTTGATTAAATTCCTTTTTAGAGCCTGAAAAACCCTGACCCTCATCATAAGTTTAATGATCATGATGTCCCTCTCTTGGGTAAAACTGGAATAATAAATTATGATTAACTAATGTTCTCACAAGACAAACTGAACCTGATGAATGGGACAGAAAAATGCATTTCTGCGCCTAATAGAGAATACGTGCAAACTTTGAAAAATCTGCCAGCTTCCTGTTCAATGTTGCTACCAGAGAACAGAAAAGGATTTGCATAATAAATGTAACTCATATAAAAAATAAATTTGTGATTGGATATCTTATCTGTCAACCAGTCCTATTCCATGAAAAGTTTTAAAGGAGATGGGAAAACTGCCAGTGTCAAGAGCTGACACCAGGTAACAGGCAAAACCCTTGCTCCTTTAAAAAGTGGGGACTGAGTTCTATGCCAATTATTTAAAATCTATTTATTTGAGAGAGAGAGAGAGAATGAGAAAGAGTGCATGACAGAGAAAAGGTCAGAGGGAGAAGCAGACTTCCCGCCAAGCAGGGAGCCAGATACAGAACTCGATCCCAGGACTCCAGGATCATGACCTGAGCTCAAGGCAGTCCTTTAATCAAGTGAGCCACCCAGACACCCATGTTTTGTTTTGTTTTTGTTTTTGTTTTTTTAATGTCATGAATACAGGGTTAAAATCAGGGCAGTTTCTGATGTATCATTTTGTTTAGAGTAAAAATTAAAAAAATAATTAACAAGTAAAATAATATTTTTAAGAACAAAAACAGCATTGACCATGAAATTGAAGACATACCTGGTTTTCAGAAGTACGTAATTCAATGGCCTCTGCAGGAGGGGGACAAGAGGCATCAGAAGGTTTGTGGGGCAGGGAGAGGAGCAAAGTACTGCAGTCGAAGGAAAAGGAAGAGCGGGAGAAAGGGGATCCAAAAATTTTAGGCTAAAAGGGGGCGGTGAACAAGGTGGGAGGTAAGACGTAGGAAAAGAATCTGTGGTAAAGGGGATGACCCAGGCTCAAAAGATCAGGAAGAGGATCTGGGATAACGAGGAGAGGTAAAGAATGACCAGGGATAAAAGGACTACAAGAGAGAAAGGGGAGAGGATGACGGCCTGTCCTCTTCAGAAGAGGGGGAAGATAGGCGACCGGAACCTAAGCGTCAGAAACATCCTTCTCACAACGTACTCTGGGGATGAAAATTTCTTTCCGCCCCACGTTGAAGCAAGGAGGAAAGTTTCTCCGGGGTGTCTGGGGACTCACTTGGGAAAATTATCACCCTCTTTCTTTACACTCACCTTCCTGAAGAAAACCGCAACGCACGATGGCGTGACCGGAAGTGCTATTTTCCTTCGTTCGGCGAAAGCCTTGCTTCCGCCGCCACGCCCCCTTTGCCAGGCAACTTCCTGTGCCTCTCTAGCAATCCCTTACAATACTTTATCGCCCTTGCCGTCTCACCCTATTGGAAGCTGGATAGTGATGTAAACCCGCTAGGAGGGGGAATCCGTAACTTTTTACAAATCCCAGCTCTAGTCATTCCAAGAACCCATTATTTCAGCCAGCCCCCAAGTGCCCAAATTTGTCACTTCGCCTTGTCGATTTAGCCTTTGAATACCTTCCTAACCCTTAGTCCCTTGACTCTTGGATGTCAACAATTACGTATTTGTCATACTGCTTTACTGTTTTTTGACATACTATGTTGAAAAAAAAGTTCATTTTTATTAGTGGCATACTTTGATCTCAAGATTTTTAAAGATCTTAAATCTGAATCCGTTTTTGTCTCGAATGGTATCCAAAGAACTACATACCATACTCAGATTTCCAAATAAATAAGGGACACTCATGTAGAAAGCATTCTTGTATATGTATATACTACCCCCTGCCCAATAAGGGCAACTAACAAATTTTCAATAATAAGAATAATTTTTGCTGTGGTTAAAAGTTCAGTATTGAGGGGCGCCCGGGTGGCTCAGTCGTTAAGAATCTGCCTTTGACTCAGGGCCCGGTCTCGGTGTGCTGGGATCTACCCGCCCCACCCCACTGGGCTCCCTGCTCCGGGGGAAGCCTGCTTTTCCCTCTCTCACTCCCCCTGCTTATGTTCCCTCTCTCGCTGTGTCTCTGTCAAATAAATAAATAAATAAAATCCTTTAAAAAAAAAGTTCAGTGTTGAATTACCTATTGCCACTACCTCCAGAAAGCTCTTCTGGGCCTCAAATCTGTACCCCAGTTCTCCCTTTTTTGTGTGGTTATTTTCAGTCAATCTATAAATACATAGTGAGAATCTACCATGTACCAAATACTATGCTACAACCATGAGCTTTGCAATAGGCGCCCACAGCTTAGGGACTAAAGGTGATGTTTTAAACACATAAGAGCCTGGCATAAAATAGGCGATTATCAATGTTTGTCCAATGAATAAATAACCAAAATGTGGTCAGGGAAACCACAGGGACCAGCACCAAGTCCTTACTTTTGCTGGTATTTTTATAGTTCATTTCAACGTTTTAACTCATATTTTGTCATTGAACCAGGAGATTCTGAACAACCACTCAGTGTAAGGCTCTGTTCCTGATACTGCCCATATAAAGAAAAGTAAGACACAGTCCTGGATTTCAAGGCTATCCAAGCAGTGGGGGAAATGAACACATAAACAACTAATAACACTATAATGTGACAAAATAATAGGTAGAGACCGTTTAGGAACTATGGGCATCCCATTGATTGGTGAATATTAAAAACCTGAAATATACCTTATCTCCTGAAGGTTGCTCAATAAAGACTTGTTTAATGTTGACTAGATTATTGAATGGATGAATAAAAGTGAAGAATGGCAGTGAACTTGAACTATAGTGTGAAAGGAACAGTAATGAGTGATGAAGCTGAATGTAAGAAGAGGCCAGAGAAGGAAGGACCTTGCAAGCCACATCATGGAGTTTGAGATTAATTATAAGGAAAACAGAAATCCAAAGAAGAATTTTAAACAAGAAAGTATGTGGTAATGTTTAAAACCACAATATAGAAAATGGACTGTACTGGTGCAATCTGGAGGCAGAGAAGTTGATTTAGAGGATATTGTGGTAGTCAATGAATAAATACAGAAAATTAGGGCTTATGCTATTAATAATTAATTGTATTTGCAAATTGATCTGGAAAAATTAGCCAGTGGATTATCAGAAATCCAGAGACATTGAAACTTGATAATTTTCCCTTGACTTCCTCTATGTTCAAAATTTTGAAAAATTCATGCAACAAGTATGTGTCAAGCTGTTAATATGCACCAGGCTCTAAAGATAGAACCATGACAAAAATGGACAAAAATTTCTGCTCTCACAGAAACTACATTCTTGTGGCAGATAATAAAATATTTAAGAAATTACATGCCAGAAAGTGACAAGTACTAAGAAGAAATAAAGCAAGTAAGTAGGATAGCAATGTACACGGGGGAGGGGGTGAAGATTGCCACATGAAAAAGTTGAAAGAAAGGGTGATATGTGGATATTTATAGACTTCATCCATTTCTCTCAGTCATAAGGATCACTTAGTTCAGACCCCTCATGTTTCTCCCCAATCCCAACCCTTTAGCATGGTATACAAAAGCTTTGGTAGTCTAACATGGTCTCTCTCTCTCCAGCCTCATCCCTCACCACTCAGCTTTTCCCACCCTAAGTCAAAGTCTCACACAAGTGCTTACAAATTGGAAAGTGCACTGAGATCTCAAATAATGTGTGCTTTCACTCTTCTATCTAGTATTCACCTTTCATATATCTGCTGATATTTTTAACTCTTTCATTAAGACCTACTGACTCTTAATTTCACTCCTTAGCCCAAACCAGACAACCGTTCCTCTTCTTTGAGTCCACCATACATCCTGTTCTTATCATTTTATTTTATTCACTCAACAAACATTTGTTGGTCAACTACTATGTGGTTGTCGCTGTTCAAGGCAGTAGAGATACTTGCATAAACAAAGGAGTGGAAAAAATCCTCACACTTTTAAAACTTACATTTTAGTGAGGAAGACAAACAATAAACAAAAATAGCATAATAAATATAGAACTTATAAAGCAGTAGTTTTCAACTCTGGGTGCCGATTAAAACCACATGTATTATTTTGTATATACCATATATGATAAAGATATAAAGAATAATTTTAAACAGTTACCCAAACTGACAGAAAATCATATACAATAAAAACTTTCCATGTTATACTTAGCCCCTAGTCACCTAGTGAATTTCTTAGTTATTCTTTCAAAGATATTTTATACATATGTGAACATACACATGTATATATATTTTTTACATTTTTAACAAACAACATCATATAATACAAACTATTTTACACCAAGAATTTTTTTACTTAACTATATACACGTAGGTATGTGTTTCATCTTGTTACATAAAGAGATTTTTCATTTCTTAAAATTACATATAATAAATTACTTTTTTTGTATGAACAGTACTATAAGTACTAACACATGCATAGATTCATGTAACCACACCACAGTCAGGATATAGAACAACCTCTTAACCCCCAAAAGTCTCTCTGTTTTAGTCACACAGTCTTCCTTGCCCAAAAACCCTTGCAAAGACTCCTATTTTCTTTCAATCTAGTTTCTACTTTTCTAAAATGTCCTGTATATGGAAACATAGAATAAGTAACCTTTTGAGAGAGGCTTCTTTTACCTAGGATAACACCTTTGAGATTTATCCAAGTTCTTACATGTATCAATTATTCATTAGTTTTTATTTCTGAATAGGATTTCATTATATAGGTATATCACAAATTATTTATCCACTCACCAATTGAAACACTTGGGCAATTTCTACTTTTGGAGATGATGAGTTAAAAGACTATAACATTTATATATGCAGGTTTTTGTGTGAACATAGTCTTAATATCTCAAAAGAAAGGCCTAGGAATAGGATTGCTCATAAATGGTTATGGTATCTGGATGTCTAAATTTATAAGAAAATGCCAAAATGTCTTTTAAAGTGGGTGAACCACTTTGCATTCCTACCAGCAATGTGTGAGTTCTAGTTACTTCACACCCTTGCCAGCACTTGGTATTCTTCATACTTTTCTTTAAAAAGTGTTTATTTAAGTAATTTCTACATCCAACATGGGGCTTGAACTCACAAGCCCAAGATCAAGAGTCAGATTCTCGGGACACCTGGGTGGCTCAGTTGGTTGGACAACTGCTTTCGGCTCAGGTCATGATCTCGGAGTCCCGGAATCGAGTCCCGCATCGGGCTCCCAGCTCCACGGGGAGTCTGCTTCTCTCTCTGCCCTTCTCCTCACTCATGCTCTCTCTCCCTGTCTCTCTCTCAAATAAATAAATACAATCTTTAAAAAAAAAAAAAAGAGTCAGATTCTCTTCCAGCAGGGCCAGGCAGGCACCCATTCATACTTCTCTTAATGGTAATTATTCAAATAGATATGTGGTACATAGAATCTCTGTGGCTTTAATACGCTCACTATTTGTTAAAAGGACTATTTTTTCTCCATTGAAACTGCACCTTTGTAAAAAATCAGCTCACCGTATTTGTATTGGTGTATTTCTAAATACACTATTCTTTTCCACTAATATATATGTCCTCCTTTTACCAATACCACACTGTCTTGATAACTGTAGTTTCAAAGTCAATTTTAATCTCAAGTAGTCTGATTCCTTCAAATTTATTCTTCTTTTTCAAACTTAGTTATTCTAATTCCTTTGATTTTTCCTATATGTTATGGAATCAGCTTTTCTATAACTACAAAAAATCTTGTGATTTTGGTGGAAATTGTGTTAAATCTAGATTAATTTGGGGATATCCTTCATCTTAGTATGTAGATCCTAAAAATCCATGAATACTAGATGTCTTTCCATTTCTTTTTTTTTTAATTTTTTATTTTTTATAAACATATATTTTTAACCCCAGGGGTACAGGTCTGTGAATCACCAGGTTTAAACACTTCACAGCACTCACCAAAGCACATACCCTCCCCAATGTCCATAACCCCACCCCCCTTCACCCCAACCCCCCTCCCCCCAGCAACCCTCAGTTTGTTTTGTGAGATTAAGAGTCACTTATGGCTTGTCTCCCTCCCAATCCCATCTTGTTTCATTGATTCTTCTCCTACCCACTTAAGCCCCCATGTTGCATCACCACTTCCTCAAAAGAAATGAAATCTTGCCATTTGCGACAACATGGATGGAACTAGAGCGTATCATGCTTAGCGAAATAAGTCAAGCAAAGAAAGACAACTATCATATGATCTCCCTGATGTCTTTCCATTTCTTTAGAACTTCCTAGATTTCTTAAATCAGTGCTTTGTAGTTTTCAACATGCAGATCTTGTTTATTTATTTGCTAAATTCACACCTAATTGTTTCCATTCTTTGAGTTATCATAAATTGTATTATTTTATTCAATTTTGTTTAATTGTTAGATGTATTGTAAATTTTTTATGTTTCATTACTGGTTTTTAGATATATGATAGATTTTGTGTACTAACTTATATCCTGAGTTTTTATTAAACTTACTTGATATTTCTAAGGGGTTTTGTTTTGTAGATTTCTTGGGAATTTTTTCTGGGCACTTATGTTGTCTGGATATAAGGAAAGACTTTCCCCTTTTCAATTAGTACTAATGTTTTTTCTTTTTCATAAGTAATTGCACTGTTTAGGACTTCCACTGCAATGTTGAGTAGGAGTGATGAGAAGAGTCTCTTTGTTTTGTTCCAGAAATTAAAGGGAAAACATTCAATTTTTCATCATTAAGTAAAGCTGAAGTAGCTATAATATTAGAAAAAATGGACTTTAAAACAAAAAATTTTATTACAAGTAAAAAAATTTATAATGATAACAGAGTATATCTATCTATAAGATATTAAAATTACAAACACAGGTGCATATCCACCTAAAACCAGAGCCCCAAAGAAGAGAAACAGAAAGTTATAGAATTTAAGAGAGGTATGGAAAATTCAACAATAGTTGGAAACTTTAATACTCCACTTTCAGGAATGAAAAGGACAACAAAGCAGAAGATCAAAGAGGAAATAGAAGATTAACCCAGCAATATAAAAAAAAACTAGGATTAATAGTATACTCCCCTCTGAAAAGACAGAATACATATTCTTTTCAAGTACACATGGAACATTCCCCAGGATAGACGATATACTGAGCCAGGAAATAAGCCTCAATACATTGAAAATCAACAAAACAAAAATATTGTTTCTCTGAAAAGACCAACAAAATTCATAAATCTTTAGCTAAACTGACCAAGAAAAAAGGGAAGACTCAAATTACTAAAAGGAGTAATGAGAGAGCAGTTGTTACTACAGACATTAAAGAAAGAGAAAGAAAATAAAAGAATACTATGAATAACCATTTGCCAATAAATTAGATAGAGTAGGTGAAATGGACATATTCCTAGAAAGAAATAAACTACTGAAACAAATTCAAGAAGCAGAAAAACAAAGTAGACCTATAACAAGCATAGAGATTGAATTTGTAATTTTAAAAAACTTCCCACAAGAAAAAGTCCATGTCCAAATTCACTGGTAAATTCTACCAAACTTTTAAATAACTAATTATAATCAATACCAACTGTTTACAATTTGTTACAGAAAATAGAAGAGAAACATTTTGCAAATTCTGTAAGGTTTGTATTTTCCTGCTAACAAAAGGAGACAAAAGCATGACAAGAAAAGAATACCACAGACCTTTATGCCAAAATTCTCAGTTAAATACTATCAAACCAAACCCATTGACATATGCAAAAAATTATACTCCATAACCACGTGTAATATATCCAAGAAATGCTAAGTTGGTATAACATCTAAAAATCTATTAAAGTAAAGCACAATATCAATAAAATAAAGGACAAAACCAAATAATCATTTGGGCAGACACAGAAAAAAAAAACAACTTGACAAGATCCAATACTCTTTCATGATATAAAACAACAAGAACAACATCAAACTAGGAATAGAATGAAGCCTCCTGACCCTACCTCATACTATATACTAAAATTAGCACAAAGTGGATCATAGGCCTAAATATAAGTGCTGAAGCTATACAAATCTTGGGAAAAATACAGGAGTAACTACAAGTTAGGCAAAGCCCTCTTAAATATGATACAATTGTCCAAATAACAAAATAAAAAACTAGTAGGTAAATTTGGAATTTTCAAAATTAAAATATTTCTTGCTTCAATGGATACCATCAAGAAGATAAAAAGAAAACACTCAAAATGGGACAACATGTTTGTAAACCATATATCTGATGAAGGACTTGTATATGTAATATATAAAGAATTTGTTACAACTCAAAATGAATAATCCAACTTAAAAAATGGGAAATGGATCCAAATGGACATTCCTCAAACAGCCCCTGAGTACATGAATAGATGTTCAACATCGTTACGCATCAGGAAAATGCTTATCAAAGCCACGAAGAGAAAAATGATAAATATAACCTAGTCAGTCATTCAGACTGTCCATCAGCCCTGTCTCAGGGACTCAAAGATTGAGTTTTAGGGAAAGATTATGGAATACAAAATAAAAGGAATCATAACAGTTCCTTGAGGATGGGATCTGAGATAATTCTGAGATAATTTTGATAATGATCAAGGTGAGAAAAACTGGAGGCATAAGAAATTGCCCTAGGTTCATTCAAAGCCATTTACGTAGAATTTGGCAAGGACTAACGTGTCTGAATAGTGAGAGCAGAATTAAAGAAATATTCCTTTTTAATTGTTATTTTACTTCTTGGTTGCTGAGGTCTGGGAAACATGAAATATTAGTAATTGGCTGAAAAAAATCATAAACTCAGAAAGAAATCATGTATTTAAAAATAGTTTTTAACTTATTATGTAGCCAAAAAAAGATGAAAAAGAGGAAGTCATTATTTTTTTCCTGATCAAAGTCATAAAACATCCACAGATAAAAGCCATGTTATATCTGGAGGAACAAAAATAACGATGACATCTTATTTCTCCTTGGAAACAATGCACGCAAGACAGTGAAGAAACATTTTTAACATACCAAAAGAAAAAATCAAGGTAAAAATCTATATTTGACAAGAATCTTTTGAAAGTGAAAGTAAAATAAAGACATTTTTTTCAGACTTACAAAAGCTGAAATAATTTATTATTGGCAGACCTGTACTATAAGAAATGTTAAAGAAAGTGCTTCATGAAGAAGAAAAATGATAGCAGATAAAAATATGCATCTATAGAAAGGAATGAAGAGGGCCAAAATGGTGTGATATTGCTATTTATAATAAATACATATTTTGTCTTTGTGTGCTATTCCTGGCAGATATTTCCTAAACCCTTATAATTTCTTAAGAGCCATGGGGACATGCTTTGTTATACTATTTGGTCTTTGTCCTCAGTTCCTGAAATAGCTTCAGAGCATAAAGGTGAAGTGGATGTCTTTTGTTATTCATAACAAACCCCTTTCAACAACACCTGAAAATATGTTAATGAGGTGACTTTTGGAAAGCTTCTGAGGATGGAGGCTGGTTGCCAGGGGAACCAAGCCTGATAACAGGGTTGGAAATTTCAGTTCTATCTATCCTCTCCAACTTGCAGGAAAGGGAGAGGGGCTGGAGATTGAGTTCAATCACTTAACAGCCAAAGATTTAATCCATCATCCTTATGTAATAAAGCCTTGATGAAAACCCAAACGGATGGGTGCAGAGAACTTTCAGGTTGGTAAATATTAGGGGATGTGAGAATTGTGTGCCTGGAGAAAGCATGGAAACTCTGTCCTATGTATCTCTTCCATCTGGCTGTTCCTGAGATATATTTTATATTTTTATATATTTATAAATAAGTATTTATATATTTTATAATAAACCAGTAATCTAGTAAGTAAATGTTGTCCTAAGTTATGTGAGCTGGTTTAGAAAATTAATTAAACTCAAGGAGGGGGTCATGCGAAAACCTGATTCATAATCAGTTGGTCAGAAGCATAGGTAACAACTTGGACTTGCTATTGGTGTCTGAAGTTATGGAGGCAGTTTTGTGGGATTGAGCCTTTAACTTGTGGAATTAAATTTTAGGAAACTCAACTGGTAAAGAATTGTTTGGTATTGGAAAAATGCCTCCCTACACACACACACACACACACACACACATCTGGTGTTAAAAATGAAATTGTATTATAGTAGAGTATTGAGAGTGGAGGAGACACACAGAAGGGTGTTTTTCTCTAGAAATGGTAACAAAATGGATAAGAAAGTGTTTTTCTTTTTTAAAACTTTTAAAAAGAAAATTGACTGTTTAAACAAAAATAATAATATGTATTGTAAGTTTTATAACATATGTAAAAGTAAAATGTATACAATAATGGAATAAAGGTCAAGAGGCAAGAATGGGCAAGCTATTTTAAAGATCTTATATTGTACCCAAACTGGCATAATATTACTTGAAGGTAGACTACAGTAAGTTAAAGATGCATGCCATAACTATTGTGTATTTACCCCAAAGATACAGATGTAGTGAAAAGAAGGGCCATCTGTACACCCAATGTTCATAGTAGCAATGACCACAGTCGCCAAACTGTGGAAAGAGCCAAGATGCCCTTCAACAGACGAATGGATAAAGAAGATACGGTCCATATATACAATGGAGTATTATGCCTCCATCAGAAAGGATGAATACCCAACTTTTGTATTAACCTGAATGGGACTGGAGGAGATTATGCTGAGTGAAATAAGTCAAGCAGAGAGTGTCAATTATCATATGGTTTCACTTACTTGTGGAGCACGAGGAATAACACGGAGGACATTAGGAGATGGAGAGAAGTGAGTTGGGGGAAATCAGAGGGGGAGACAAACCATGAGTGACTGTGGACCCTGAGAAATTGTGACTGTAGACTCTAAGGGTTTTGGAGGGGAGGTGGGTGAGGGGTTGGAAGAACCTGGTGGTGGGTATTATGGAGGGCAAGTATTGCATAGAACACTGGGTGTGGTGCATAAACAATGAATTTTGGAACACTGAAAAAACAAAATTAAATTAAAAAAATAAAGATGTATGCCATAAATCCAAGACTGACCCCTAATCAAAAAAATTAAAAAGTTATAGGTAGTAAGCTGGCAACAGGGATAAAATGGATTCAGAAAAATACTTGACTAAGGGAAAAGAAGGCAGAAAAAGAAAGAAAAAGAAACAGAGAACAAATAGGACAAATAAAAGATAGAAAAATACTAGACTCAAACCAAATCATATCAATAATGACAAAATATTACTGGTTTGGACATTCCAGTTTAATGTCATAGATTGGCAGATCAGATAAAAATGAAACAACTATTTGCTGCATATAAGAGGTACACTTCACTTTTAAAAACAAATACAATAAAAATAAAAGTTCCGGGGCATCTGGGTGGCTCAATGGGTTAAGCCGCTGCCTTTGGCTTGGGTCATGATCTCGGGGTCCCGGGATCGAGTCCCGCATCAGGCTCTCTGCTCAGCGGGGAGCCTGTTTCCTCTTCTCTCTCTCTCTGCCTGCCTCTCTGCCTACTTGTGATCTCTCTCTGTCAAATAAATAAATAAAATCTTTAAAAAAAAATAAAAAATAAAAGTTCCAATAAAAATATACCGTGTTAACTCTAGTGTAAAGAAAAGACAAAGTAGATTTTAAGGCAAAGAATATTACCACATTACAATAAGGATATTTAATAATGATAAATTAGTCAATTAGATAAAAGAACATAACAATTATGTTTATCTACCTAATAACAGAACATTAAAACACATGAGGGAAAACCTGTTAGAACTGTTGTGTTAGGATAAAATCCAGTCATCCTCCTGTGTTTCTCCTTTATTCTCACAGTACTACCACACCCATAACACTTCTGAAACCAGATGTGTGGGGGGTTTTCCCAATCAAGCAATTCTGCTACACCAGCTGGGTGTCCTGTGATTTAACTCCATTCAATTCAGCTCTTACACTACCTGATCCACAGGTTAAGAACTTGGGCCCATATGACCTCTGCTTCTGACTAATGGATTAGAAATCTGAAGCTCAAATCTTTGGATTTGATAAATTTGCTCCAGTGACTCAAAGGACTCAGGGAAACACTTATGTTTACCAGTTTATTTTTTAAAAATTATTTATTTGTTTATTTGAAAGAGAGAGAGAGAGAGAGAGAGCATGAACAAAGAGGTGGTGAGGGTCAGAGAGACAAGCAGACTCCCCACTGAGCAAGGAGTTTGATGTGGGGCTTGATCCCCTGACCCCAAGATCATGACTTAAGACGAAGGCTGCCATTTAACCAACTGAGCCACCCAGGCACCCCTATTTACCAGATTATTAAAGAATATGGTTGAAGATACAGAGGAACAGTCATATGGAGAGATACATAGGTCTTGGATGGTCCTGAGCACCAGAACGTCTATCCACATGGAGTTAGGGTGTATCACCCTCTTGCTCTGTGGATGTGTTCACCAACCTAGAAGCTCTTTGAATCCCATACTTACTGGGATTTTATGGAGACTTCCTCACATAGGCATGGTCAATTATTAACTCCATTTCCAGCCCTTGTCCCCTTTTCTGGAGGATGGGAATGGGGTGGATAGGGCTGAAAACTCCAAGCTTCTAATCTTAGCTTGGACTTTCTGATGACCAATCAGCACCCAGGATCCCACTAGAGCTGCCTCACTGGAACAAAAGATGTGCCTAGTGTTGCAGGATTACAGGGTTCTTGTTTCAAGGAGTCCAAGAATGAATCTCATGGACACAAAAGGGTGAAGTGAAGTTTATTAAGTGAAGGTGAGAGCAGAAAGGAAAGAAAAAACTCTCTAGAGTGAAAGGGGTCCTGAAGGGACCTTTAGTGGTAGTCTTTTATTGAGAGCTAACTGGGAAGCTCGTGGCCTTGAGATTCCTGTGCCATCAAAGTTTGTTCCTTTATCTCTTGTTCCACTCTGTCTCAGCACCTCCACCTGCCAGGAGTAGTTCCAGAGCCTAGTCAGAGGACTCAGAGGCCTCCTCTCTCTTTTGCTTATACCTTAACCCCTTCCCTATTCATGGGACAGGACTTGTGGGCAGAAAGGACTATTCTGGGATTGTGAGGGGTGACTGATAGAATACTTTTTAATCAGTCAGAGATAGGGATAGTGCAAGTCTCCAAGAATCTGGAAGAAAGGCTTCAGGACCTTGAGGGGCTGACTGCTGCTGCTGAGATCAGGTTCCTTTCAAACATTAAGGCACTAAGGCGGCCACAAGTTCCTTGAAGGTCACACTCTGCATGTTTCAGGTATCTATCAGTGGGATGCAAGCTGTAAGGAGATTTTAATTTAAACTACCTCTCTTTTGCCTTTGTTTCCCACATCACTAGTCCTTTTATCACTTGAGAATTTGTGAGGGTTTCAGGAGCCCTGTGTCCAGAACCAGGGTCAAAGAGAAAATATTATAACAAAAGATGTTCCTGGTACTCTTCTCACATAGGAATTTACAAGGATATTAAGAGCTCTGTCCAAGAAACTGGGACCTGAGACCAATATATATTTTTTCTGTTATCTCACAACTGCAAAGTGAAATAATCAAATCTAGAATTATAGTCAAGGGCTTCAATACTCTTCTCTCATATCTGATACAAAATATAAGCAGAAAATCATCAAGGATATGAAGCAGACTTGAACAACACAATCAACCAGCTAGACTTGATTGACACTTATAGAACACTCTACTGAGCAACAGTAGAATATATGCTCTTCTCAAGTACACATGGAACACTTAACAATATGAATCATATTCTGTGGAATAAAAACAAGTCCCAATAGAGGTGCCTAGGTGGCACAGAGAGAGAATTAATCCCAAAATAAGCAGAAGAAAGAGAATAATAAGGATCAAAGTAGAAATTGATGAAAGGCAAAAAAAAAAATTAAAACAATGGAAGATCAATGAACCCAAAATCTGGTTCTATGACATCAATAAAATTGATAAATCTCTAATCAAAGTGAAGAAGAAGAAAATTCAATGACTACTTCTATCTAAATGGGGCAGCAGCTACTGAGTTTTGACTTTTTCCACCAGGGAATGCAAACATCATTCTATTGGTGCTTCAAATTGTGAAGAGAAATTGCAAATTCTCATTTTTATGTGAAATCTGATTTTTTAAATGTTGACCAACAAATCGAAAATTTTCAGCATTATGAGGGTCAAACACAACCCATCCACAGGCTTCCAGGCACCATGTAATTATGGGGTAAAAACATTTTAAGTAGAATTTGAGAACTGAGATACTTCATTTCTTACAGAAAATTACTAGAAATTAATTCTAGCTGTAATGTTTAATTATTGTGTAATTAAATAATTTAATACACTGGCATCTTTTTTCTAAAATTTTATTTATTTATTTGACAGACAGAGATCATAAGTAGGCAGAGAGGCAGGCAGAGAGAGAGGAGGAAGCAGGCTCCCCACTGAGCAGAGAGCCCGATGCGGGGCTCGATCCCAGGACCCTGGGATCATGACCTGAGCTGAAGGCAGAGGCTTAACCCACTGAGCCACCCAGGTGCCCCTCTTTTTTTTTTTATATAGTCTCAACCTCATAGTTTTCAATCTTGGGAGCATAAATTACCTGGGGAGCTTATAAAAATTAATTAATTAAATTTTTAAATTAATATTGAATTAATTAACATATAGTGTATTAGTATTGATTCATCAGTTGGATATAACACCAAATGCTCATTACATCAAATGCCCTGAATTGGGGAGCTTTTAAAAATACGAAAGACTAGAGGCACCTGGGTGGCTCAGTGGGTTAAGCCTCTGTATTCGGCTCAGGTCATGATCTCAGGGTCTGGGATCCAGTCCCTCATCAGGCTCTCTGCTCATCAGGGAGCCTGTTTCCTCTCTCTCTCTCTCTCTCTCTGCCTGCCTCTCTGTCTGCTGGTGATCTCTCTGTCAAATAAATAAATAGAGTCTTTAAAAATATGAAAGACTAGGTGTGCCTGACTAACTCAGTCAGTAGAGTGTGCCACTCTTGATCTCAGGGTTTTAAGTTCAAGTCCTACATTGGGTATAGAGAATACTTAGAAATACAAACCATTAAAAAAAGTTTAAGTAATATTGAAAACTAGATCACACCTCCAGAGACTCTAATTTGACATCTCTGAGGCACAGTGGGGCAATTGGATTTTCTAAAAAGTATTTAGGTGTTTCTAACTTGTAGATAAAGTACATGTGGCATAGAATGATATAAGAATGAGGACAAATTCCCTATTGAATATCCGGGAAAAGGAGGATATGATTTGCTC
The DNA here is from genome assembly GCF_009829155.1 of Mustela erminea. Classification (NCBI taxonomy): domain Eukaryota; kingdom Metazoa; phylum Chordata; class Mammalia; order Carnivora; family Mustelidae; genus Mustela; species Mustela erminea. The sequence goes on along the minus strand of NC_045635.1, from coordinate 44,971,392 downwards.
AAGGGAAACTCAATTTTCATTACTTCTCTTTAGTCCCAAACAAATCTCTCTTAGGGTGATTCTACAACTTGTGCTCAAATAAGTTGTCTACACTTACCTGCTTGATGATAACCAAACATTGCTTCATTCATTTGTCCATTCACTCAATGTTTTGTACTCTGCATTTAAATCCTGGGATTCAAAGAAAATAAGATATAATTCCTTGGCTTTTACATGCCATTATCTAGTAAAGGGAGTGAACATGTTAAAAAATCTTCCTTGTTATAATCTATTGTGTCCTCACTGGGCCAGATGGACATCATGGATATATTCAGAACATCCCATCCCAAAGCAGCAGAATACACATTCTTCTCTAGTGCACATGGAACATTCTCCAGAACAGATCACATCCTAGGTCACAAATCAGGTCTCAACTGGTACCAGAAGATTTGGATCATTGCCTGTGTATTTTCAGACCACAATGCTTTGAAACTAGAACTCAACCACAAGAGGAAAATTGGAAAAAACTCAAATAAATGGAGACTAAAGAGCATCCTACTGAAGAATGAATGGGGCAATCAGGAAATTAAAGAGAAATTGAAAAAATTTATGGAAACAAATGAAAATGAAAACACAACTGTTCAAAATCTGCGGGACACAGCAAAGGCAGTCTTGAGAAGAAAGTTTATAGGAATACAAGCCTTTCTCAAGAAACGAGAAAGGTCTCAAATACACAACCTAACCCTACAACTAAAGGAGCTGGAGAAAGAACAGCAAATAAAGTCTAAACCCAGCAGGAGAAGAGAAATAATAAAGAGCAGAGCAGAAATCAATGAAATACAAAACAAAAGAACACTGGGCAAAACAATGAAACTAGGAGCTAGGTCTTTGAAAGAATTAATAAGATAGATAAACTTCTGGCCAGACTCATCAAAAAGAAAAAAGAAAAGACCCAAATTAATAAAATCTTGAGTGAAAGAGAAGAGACCACAGCCAGCACTGAAGAAATACAAATAATTGTAAGAACATGTTATGAGCAACTATACACCAGCAAATTTGACAATCCAGAGAAATGGATTCATTTCTAGAGATATATATACTACCAAAACTGAACCAGAAAGAAACAGAAAACCTGAACAGACCCATAACCAGTAAGGAGATTGAAGCAGTCATCAAAAATCTCCCAAAAAACAAGAGCCCAGGGCCAGGTGGCTTCCCAGGGGAATTCTACCAAACATTTAAAGAAGAATTAATACCTATTCTTCTGAACTATTCCAAAAAATAGAAATGGAAGGTAAACTTCCAAACTCATTTTATTAAGCCAGCATTACCTCAATCCCAAAACCAGACAAAGACCCCATCAAAAAGAGTACTGCTGACCAATATCCTTGATGAACATGGATGTGACAATTCTCGCCAAAATACTAGCCAATAGGATCCAACAGTACATTAAAAGGATTATTCACCATGACCAAGTGGGATTTATTCCTGGGCTGCAAGGGTGGTTCAACATCCACAAATCAATCAATATGATATAATATATTAATAAAAGAAGGGGGCACCTGGGTGGCTCAGTGGGTTAAGCCTCCACCTTTGGCTCAGGTCATGATCTTGGGGTCCTGGGATTGAGTCCCACATCGGGCTCCCTGCCAAGCAGAGAGCCTGCTTCCTCCTCTCTCTCTCTGCCTGCCTCTCTGCCTACTTGTGATCTCTCTCTGTCAAATAAATAAATAAAAATCTTTTTTAAAAAAAGAAGAAAAAAAAAGAAAGAACAAGGACCATATGATACTCTAAATAGATACTAAAAAAGCATTTGACAAAGTACAACATACTTTCTTGATCAAAACTCTTCAAAGTGTAGGGATACAGGGTACATACCTAAATATAATCAAAGCCATCTATGAAAACCCACAACAAATATAATTCTCAATGGGGAAAAAAAGGAGAACTTTTCCCCTAAGGTCAGGAACATGGCAGGGATGTCCACTATCACCACTGCTATTCAATATAATACTAGAAGTTCTAGCCTCAGCAATCAGACAACAAAAGAAATAAAAGGCACCAGTATCAGCAAGGAAGAAGTCAAACTCTCACTCTTTGCAGATTATATGATACTTTATGTGGAAAACCCAAGACTCCACTCCAAAACTGCTCAAACTCTACAGGAATTCAGTAAAGTGTCAAGATGTAAAATCAATGCACAGAAGTCAGTTTTATTTCTGTACATCAACAGAAAGATCAAAGAATGAGAAATTAAGGAGTTAATCCCATTTACAATTGTACCCCAAACCACAAGGTACCTAGGAATAAATCTAACCAAAGAGGTAAAGAATCTCTACTCAGAAAAATATAAAGTGCTCATGAAAGAAATTGAGGAAGACACAAAGAAATGGAAAAATGTTCCATGCTCATGGATTGGAAAAACAAATATTGTGAAAATGTCTATACTACCTAGAAGAACATACACATTTAATGCAATCTCTATCAAAATCCCATCCATTTTTTAAGGAAATGGAAAAAATAATCCTAAAATTTATATGGAACCAAAAAAGACTCTGAATAGCCAGATGAATGTTGAAATAGAAAAACAAAAGTTGGTGGCATCACAATTCCAGACTTCAAGCTCTATTACAAAGCTGTCATTATTAAGACAGTATGGTATTGGCACAAAAACAGACATATAGATCAATGGAAAAAAACAGTGAGCCCAGAAATAGAGCCTCAACTCTATGGTCAACTAATCTTTGACAAAGCAGTAAAGAATGTCCAATGGAAGAAACAGTCTCTTCAACAAATGGTAGTGGGAAAATTGGACAGCCACATGCAGAAGAATGAAACTGGACCATTTCCTTACACCATACACAAAAATAGACTCAAAATGGATGAAAGAGGTCAATGTGAGACAGGAATCCATCAAAATCCTTGAGGAGAACACAGACAGCAACCTCTTCGACCTCAGCCACAGAAGCTTCTTCCTAGAAACATCGCCAAAGGCAAGGGAAGCAAGGGCAAAAATGAACTATTGGGACTTCATCAAGATCAAAATCTTTTGCACAGCAAAGAAAACAGTTAACAAAACCAAAACAGAACAGACAGAATGAGAGAAGATATTCACAAATGACATATCAGATAAAGGGCTTGTATCCAACATGTATGAAGAACTTATCAAACTCAACTCCCAAAGAACAAATAATCCAATCAAGAAATGGGCAGAGGACATGGACAGATATTTCTGTAAAGAAGACATGCAAGTAGCCAACAGACACATGAAAAATTGTTCAACCTCACTTGGCATCAGAGAAATACAAATCAAAACTACAGTGTGATACCACTTCACACCAGTCAGAATGGTTTAAATTAACAAGTCAGGAAAAGATAGATGTTGGTGAGGATGCGGAGAAAGGGGAACCCTCCTACACTGTTGGTGAAAATGCAAGCTGGTGCATCCACTCTGGAAAATAGTATGGAGGTTCCTCAAAAAGTTGAAAATAGAGCTACTCTACAACCCAGAAATTGCACTACTGGGTATTTACCCCAAAGATATAAAAGTAGTGATCTGAAGTGGCATATGCACCCGAATGTTTATTGTAGCAATGTCCACAATAGCCAAACTACGGAAAGAGCCTAGATGTCCATCAACAGATGTATGAATAAAGAAGATGTGGTATATATATGGAATGTATATATAATGGGATACTATCAGCCATCAAAAAACCCCGAAATCTTGCCATTTGCAAAGATGTGGATGGAACTAGAGGGTATTATGTTGAGCGAAATAAGTCAATCAGAGAAAGACAATTATTATATGATTTCATTGATATGAGGAATTTAAAAAACAAGGCAGAGGATCATAGGGGAGGGGAGGGAAAAATGAAACAAGTTGAGGCCAGAGAGGGAGACAAACCAGAAGAGACTCAATCTCAGGAAACAAACTGAGGGTTGCTGGAGGGGAGGGGATATGGAGAAATGGGTGGATGGGTGATGGCCATTGGGGAAGGTATTTGTTATCAGGAGTACTTTGAATTGTGTAAGACTGATGAATCACAGACCTGTACTCCTGAAACAAATAATACATTATATGTTAATAAAAAAAGAAAAATAATAATCTATTGTGTCCTAAGTCATTGCTCTTCAGCATGCAGTCAGTTCTTGTTTTCCACTACAATTTCTGCCATCATCATGGGCAACTTCAAGATTTCTTTAGATTGTCCGTACAAATTTAGCTTCAAAACTCCTTGATGCCCCCAGCTCCAACAGCCATGAATTCTATCCATTTTAAGCTCCAACTCTATGACTTTTACTATGGATCATACATTACAACTTAATATAATTTGTCTCTCAGTACTCACCGGGATACGTTTCTTCAAAATTGGTACCTATCTATCTCTTTTACCTCTACTACTTGGTTCTGTTAGCCTATGTCCCCTTCTTCTTGATATCCTCCCAGGAACATCACATGGTTAGGTACCATAATTTATTTCAAGGACAAATTCAATTGATTAGTAATGATGCCTGAAGCAGTATGTCAAAAATTTTAAAGCCATATCTGAGATCAAGTAGTTGTGTCTGTCAATGGATGTAAGAAAGAGGGCATTAGCATACTTGCCCTCCTAGCTTTAGCGCTGTATTCCCAGACATCAGCGTTAATAAAATCACACATGTAACAATTAAAAAATTCTGATATCAGCTACCACATTTCAAGCCTTTGAACTCACACAGCCTTTTGGTAACCCTACCCTGGTGTCATTTATCTTATAAGAGCTATAGAGCTTATAGTAGCTATGTGTATATCCATTACAACCTTTAATGTTCAATTAGCCAACATATAGTACAACATTAGTTTTTGAGGTAGTGTTCAATGATTCATTAGTTGCTTATAAAACGCAGGGCTCATCACAAGCTTCTTGAAAACAAGAACCATGGCTTATTCACTTCTGTACCCTTCGCACTGCTTGGGATGACACAAAAATGACAATACAAACTACATTTATTGGGTGCCAGGCACTGTGATAAAGCATCTTAATTAACAAAATGATCTCATTTAAGTATCACAAAAACCTTGAACAAAGGGTGCTATCTTTACCACATTATTCCAGATGAGGAAACTGAGTCTCAAAGAGGTTAAATGACTTGTCTGGGTCAATTAAAACTTGGACTAGAACCTAGGCCTGACAACAATATTCATAATCTTTATGTGGTACTCAAAATTTGCAGAACCATGAGTCTTCATGTACTTGGAGCGTGGGCTCCGGATTCTCTGCCGCCATGTGGAGGCTGAGACAGCACAGGAACACGTACATAGTGCCAGCAGTTTATGCCTATGAGGCCATGGGCCACAATGACGTGGGAGGTGCATGGGTAGAGGGCCATAGACAGGCGGAGGACTACAGTGCACTTTGGCTTGAAGAGCAGCTGGGCAAGGTGTGAAGCAACTGCTGTTCTGCTGAGGGGCTGGCAAGCACTGGACTCCTTGAGTCAGAAGTGGATTCTTCCCTGTGCCATAGAATCGTACTTTAGGTTCACTCCTTAATGGTGCAAATGAATGGTGCCAAAGTTGGAAGTGACTCACCCAAAGTCAAGGAGTGTGATATTCAAGCTCAGGAATACCTGTGTGGAATGTCACAGTCACATTTGTGATTTTTATAAGACATCAAGGAAAATGAAAACCGTGGGAAATTTCTTCAAAGGTACTTCTTACTGGTTACCAGAGAAGATAGTTATTTTTTAAATTTTTTACTTAAATTCTAGTCAGTTAACATACATTGTAATAGTTTCAGGATCTGATACAGTAATTCACCACTTCCAGACAACACCTGGTGCTCATGATGAGTGCACTCCTTAATCCCCGTCACCTTTTTAACCCATCCACCCACCCTCCTCCCCTCTGGTAACCATCAGTTTATTTACTATAGTTAGTAGTCTATCTCTTGGTTTGACTCTCTCTTTTTTTGCTTTTGATTTCTTTTGTTTCTTAAGTCCCACATATGAGTGAAATCATATGGTATTTGTCTTTCTCTGACTGACTTTATTTCACTTAGCATAATACTCTCTAGCTCCCTTCACATCATTGCAAATAGCAAGATTTCACTCATTTTTATGGCTGAGTAGTATTCTATTGTATACATGTACCATATCTTCTGTACCATTCATCAGTCGATGGACACTTGGGCTGTTTCCATAACTGGACTATTGAAAGAAATGTTGCTATAAACACAAGGGTGTATGTATCCATTTGAATTAGTATTTTTGTATTCCTTGGGTAAATACCCAGTAGTGCAATTGCTGGGTCCCAGGATACATCCTTTTTTAACTTTCTGAGAAATCTCCACACTGTCTTCCACAGTGGGGGCATCAGTTTGCATTCTCACCAACAGTGCAAGAGCGTTCTCCTTTCTCCACATCCTCACCAACCCCCGTTGCTTCTTGTGCTGTTGATTTTAGCTATTCTGACAGGTGCGAGGTGATATCTCATTATAGTTTTGACTTGTATTTCCCTGATGATCAGTGATGTAGAGCATCATTTCATATGTCTGTTGGCCATCTGTATGTCTTCTTTGGAAAAATGTCTTTTCATCTTTTCAGCCCATTTTTAATTGAATTATTTGTTTTATAAATTCCTTATATATTTTGGATACGAATCCTATACTGGATATGTCATTTGCAAGTATCTTCACCCATTCCATAGGTTACCTTTCAGTTTTCTTGGTTATTTCCTTCACTATGCAGATGTTTTTTATTTTTATAAAGTCCCAATAATTTATCTTTGCTTTTGTTTCCCTTGCTGGAGGAGATATATCTAGAAAGAAGTAGCTATAGCCGATGTCAAAGAGGTCACTGCCCATGTTCTTCTCTAAAATTTTCATGGATTCAGGTCTCACATTTAGGTCTTAATCTATTTTGAATTTATGTTTTGTGCATGGTGTAAAGAAGTTGTCAAGTTTCACTCTTTTGCATGGTGCTGTCCATTTTTCTGAACATCATTTGTTCAAGAGATTGTCCTTTTCCCTTTGGATAGTCTTTCTTTCTTTGTTGAAGATTAATTGACAATATAGCTGTGGGTTTATTTCTGAGTTTTCTATTCTATTATATTGATCAATTTGTTTCTTTTTGTGCCAGTACATACTGTTTTGATGACAGTAGCTTTGTAATACATGTTGAAATCCAGAATTGTGATGACTCCAGCATTGCTTTTCTTTTTCAAGGTTGCTTTGGCTATTTGGGGTCTTTTGTTGTTCTATACAAATTTTAGGATTGTTTGTTCTAGCTCTGTAAAAAAGGCTGGTGGTATTTTGATAGGGAGTGCTTTGAATGTGTAGATGTCTTTGGCCAGTACAGATTTTTAAAAAGATATTTTTATTTGTCTGACAGAAAGAAAGACAGTGAAAGAGGGAACACAAACAGGGAGAATGGGAGAGGGAGAATCAGGCTTCCCACTGAGCAGGGATCCCAAGGCGGGGCTCAATCCCAGGACCCTCGGATTATGACCTGAGCTGAAGGCAGATACCTATGACTAAGACACCTAGGTGCCCCAACAGTACAGACATTTAAAAAATATTTGTTCTACCAACCCATGAGCATGGAATGTCTTTCCATTCTTTGTGTCATCTTCAATTTCTTTCATCAGTGTTTTATAGTTTTTAGAATATAAGTCTTTCACCTTTTCAGTTAGGTTTATTCCTAGGTATTTTATGGTTTTGTAAGTTGTAAATGGGGTTGTAAATTACAATTGTAAATGGGGTTGATTCCTTGATTTCTTCTTCTGCTGCTTCATTATTTGTGTATAGAAATGCAACAGATTTTTGTACAATGATCTTGTATCCTGCAACTTTACTGAATTTGTGTATCAGTTCTAGCAGGTTTTGGTGGGCTCTTTAGGGTTTTCTATGCAGAGTACCATGTTATCTGCAAATCATGACAATTTTACTTCTTTCTTGCCAATTTGGATGTCTTTTATTTTTTTCTTGTCTGTTTGTTCTGGCTAGGGCTTCCAGTACTGTGCTAAATAATATTGGTGAGAGTGGACTTTCCCGTCATGTTCCTGACCTTAGAGGGAGAACTCTCAGTTTTTCCCCATTTATGGTATTCACTGTGGGCTTTTCATATATGCCCTTTAGTATGTTGAGGTATGTTTCCTCTAACGACACTTTGTTGAGGTTTTTTTTAAATCACAAACGGATATTGCACTTTGTGAAATGATATTTCTGCATCTATTGAAAGGATTGTATAGTTCTTATCATTTATTTTATTAATGTTGTATATCATATATTGATTGATTTGCAAATATTGAAACACACCTGTAACCCAGGAATAAATGTCCCATGATCCCGGTGAATGATTCTTTTAATGTGCTGTTGCATTCAGTTTTCTAGTATTTTTTTTGCACCACACCCAGTGCAATTTATTTTTAATTTATTTTCAGCATAACAGTATTCATTGTTTTTTGTGCCACACCCAGTGCTCCATGCAATCCGTAACCTCTATAATACCCACCACCTGGTACCCCAACCTCCCACCTCCCCACCACTTCAAACCTCGCAGAGTGTTTTTCAGAGTCCATAGTCTCTCATGATTCACCTCCCCTTCCAATTTACCCCAACTCCCTTCTCTTCTCTAACACCCCTTGTCCTCCATGCTATTTGTTATGCTCCACAAATAAGTGAAACCATATGGTAATTGACTCTCTCTGCTTGACTTATTTCACTCAGCATAATCTCCTACAGCCCCGTCCATGTTGCTACAAAAGTTGGGTATTCATTCTTTCTGATGGAGGCATAATACTCCATAGTGTATATGGACCACATCTTCCTTATCCATTCATCCGTTGAAGGGCATCTTGGTTCTTTCCAAGTTTGGTGACCATGGCCATTGCTGCTATACACATTGGGGTACAGATGGCCCTTCTTTTCATGACATCTGTATCTTTTGGGTAAATACCCAAAAGTGCAATTGCAGGGTCATAGGGAAGTTCTATTTTTAATTTTTTGAGGAATCTCCACACTGTTCTCCAAAGAGGCTGCACCAACTTGCATTCCCACAAACAGTGTAAGAGGGTTCCCCTTTCTTCACATCCCCTCCAACACATGTTGTTTCCTGTCTTGCTAATTTTGGCCATTCTAACTGGTGGTATCTCTAACTGGTGGTATCTCAATGTGGTTTTAATTTGAAACTCCCTGATGGCTAGTGATGATGAACATTTTTTCATGTGTCTGCTAGCCATTTGTATGTCTTCATTGAGGAAGTGTCTGTTCATATCTTCTACCCATTTTTTGATATGATTATCTGTTTTGTGTATGTTGAGTTTGAGGAGTTCTTTATAGATCTTGGATATCAACCTTTTGTCTCTACTTTCATTTGCAATTATCTTCTCCCATTCCGTGGGTTGCCTCTTTGTTTTCTTGACTGTTTCCTTTGCTGTGCAGAAGCTTTTGATTTTGATGAAGTCCGGAAAGTTTATTTTCGCTTTTGTTTCCTTTGCCTTTGGAGACATATCTTGAAAGAAGTTGCTGTGGCTGATATCGAAGAGATTACTGCCTATGTTCTCCTCTAGGATTCTGATGGATTCTTGTCTCACGTTGAGGTCTTTTATCCATTTTGAGTTTATCTTTGTGTACGGTGTAAGAGAATGGTCAAGTTTCATTCTTCTACATATAGCTGCCCAGTTTTCCCAGTACCATTTATTGAAGAGACTGTCTTATTTCCACTATATATTTTTTCCTGTTTTGTCGAAGATTATTTAAACATAGAGTTGAGGGTCCATATCTGGGCTCTATACTCTGTTCCAGTGGTCTATGTGTCTATGTGTCTGTTTTTATGCCAGTACCATGCTTTCTTGGTTATCACAGCTTTGTAGTAAAGCTTGAAATCAGGTAACGTGATGCCCCAGTTTTATTTTTGTTTTTCAACATTTCCTTAGCTATTCGGGGTCTCTTCTGATTCCATACAAATTTTTGGATTATTTTCTCCAGCTCTTGGAAGAATACCGGTGGAATTTTGATCAGAATGGCATTAAAAGTATAGATTGATCTAGGCAGTAGAGACATTTTAACAATGTTTATTCTTCCAATCCAAGAGCAAGGCATGGTCTTCCATCTTTTTGTGTCTTCTTCAATTTCTTTCATGGGTGTTCTGTAGTTCCTCGAATACAGATCCTTTACCTCTTTGGTTAGGTTTATTCCCAGGTGTCTTATGGTTCTTGGTGCTATAGTAAATGGAATCGATTCTCTAATTTCCCTTTCTGTATTTTCATTGTCAGTGTATAAGAAAGCCACTGATTTCTGTACATTAACTTTGTATCCTGCCACGTTACTGAATTGCTGTATGAGTTCTAGTAGTTTGGGGGTGGAGTCTTTTGGGTTTTCCATATAAAGAATCATGTCATCTGCGAAGAGAGAGAGTTTGACTTCTTCATTGCCAATTTGGATACCTTTTATTTCCCTTTGTTGTCTGATTGCTGTTGCTAGGACTTCTAATACTATATAGAACAAGAGTGGTGAGAGTGTCCTTGTCATGTTCCTGATCTCAAAAGGAAGGCTGCAAGATTTTTCCCATTGAGGATGATATTTGCTGTGGGTCTTTCATAGATAGATTTGATGAAGTTCAGGAATGTTCCCTCTATCCCTATACTCTGAAGCGTTTTAATCAGAACAGATGCTGAATTTTGTCAAATGCTTTTTCTGCATCAATTGAGAAGACCATGTGGTTCTTCTCTCTTTTCTTATTAATTTGTTCTATCATATTGATTGATTTGAAAATGTTGAACCATCCTTGTAGACAAGGGATGAATCCCACCTGGTCATGGTGGATAATCTTTTCTTAATGTGCTGTTGGATCCTGTTGGCTAGGATCTTGTTGAGACTATTAGCATCCATATTCATCAGTGATATTGGACTGAAATTCTCCTTTTTGGTAGGGTCTTTGCCTGGTTGGGGATCAGGGTAATGCTCTTTCATAGAAAGAGTCAGGAAGTTTTCCTTCTGCTTCAATTTTTTGAAACAGCTTCTGGAGAATAGGTGTTCTTTCTTCTTTGAAAGTTTGGTAGAATTCCCCAGGGAATCCGTCAGGTCCTGGGCTCTGGTTTTGGGGGAGGTTTTTGATCACTGCTTCAGTCTCGTTACTAGATATCGGTCTATTCAGGTTGTCAATTTCTTCCTGGTTCAATTTTGGGAGTTTATAGTTTTCCAGGAATGCATCCATTTCATCTAGGTTGCTAAGCTTATTGGTATATAACTGTTGATAATAACTTCTGATGATTGTTTCTACTTCCTTGGTGTTAGTTGTGATTCTCTCCATTTTCGTTCATAATTTTATGTATTTGGGCTTTCTCTCTTTTGTTTTGGATTAGTGTGGCCAATGGTTTATTGATCTTATTGATTCTTTCCAAAAACCAGCTTCTAGTTCCATTGATACGTTCTACTGTATCTCTGGTTTCTACCTCATTGATCTCAGCTCTAATATTGATATTTTCCCTTCTTATGTGTGGAGTTGGTTTCATTTGTTGTTGATTCTCCAGTTCTTTAAGGTGTAGAGACAGCTGGTGTATTCTAGATTTTTCAATTTTTTTGAGGGAGACTTGGATGGCTATGTATTTCCCCCTTAGGACCGCCCTTGCTGTATCCCATAGGTTTTGGACCGACGTGTCTTCATTCTCATTGGTTTCCATGAATTGTTTCAGTTCTTCTTTGATCTCCTGGTTGATCCAAACATTCTTAAGCAAGGTGGTCTTTTGCTTCCAGGTGTTTGAGTTCCTTCGGAACTTTTCCTTGTGATTGAGCTCCAGTTTCAAAGCACTGTGATCTGAGAATATGCAGGGAATAATCTCCGTCTTTTGGTATCTGTTGAGTCCTGATTTGTGACCCAGTATGTGGTCTATTCTGGAGAAGGTTCCATGTGCACTTGAGAAGAATGAGTATTCTGTTGTTTTAGGGTGGAATGTTCTGTATCTATCTATGAGGTCCATCTGGTCCAATGTGTCATTCAATGCTCTTGTTTCTTTATTGATTTTCGGCCTCGATGATCTGTCTATGTCTGAGAGAGGCGTGTTAAGATCTCCTACTATTAATGTATTCATATCAAAATGACTCTTTAACTTGATTAACAGTTTTCTTATGTAATTGGTTGTTCCCATATTGGGGGCATAGATATTTACAATTGTTAGATCATCTTGGTGGATAGTCTCTTTAAGAATTATGTAGTGTCCTTCTGTATCTCTGACTACAGTCTTTAGTTTAAAATCTAATTTATCTGGTATGAGAATCGCTACCCTGGCCTTCTTTTGAGTCCCATTGGCATGAAAGATACTTCTCAGTATCTTTCAGTCTGGGTGTATCTTTAGGTTCAACATGGGTCTCTTGTAGACAACATATGGATGCGTCCTGTTGTTTTATCCAATCTACCACCCTGTGCCGTTTTATGGGCGCATTTAAGCCATTCACATTGAGAGTGATTATTGATAGATACGTTTTTATTGACATCGTGTTACCTTTGAAGTCTTTCTTTCTGTAGACTGTCTCTATATTTCTGTTCAATGCTATTCTTAGGATTTTTCCTTTTTTATAGAACCCCCCTTAATATTTCCTGCAGTGTTGGCTTGGTGGTTGCATAGTCTTTTAAGCCTTGCTGGTCTTGGAAACTCTTTGTCTCTCCATCCATTTTTAATGCCAGTCTTGCTGGATAAAGTATTCTTGGCTGCATGTTCTTCTCATTTAGTGCCCTGAATATATCTTGCCAGCCCTTTCTGGCTTTCCAGGTCTCTATGGACAGGTCTGACATTATTCTGATGGGCTTTCCTCTCTAAGTAAGGAGCCTCTTTGTCCTAGCGGCTTTCAAGAGATTATACCTACAAATATGATTCCTCAATTTGATTATCAGGTGTCTTGATGTTTTACTGGAATCTATAATGTTGGGTGGAGACCGTTTGGCTTCTAGTACATGAACGCTGGTTCCATTCGTGAGATTGGGAAAATTTTCATGAAGAACTTGTTCCACTATATCTTCTAGACGTCTTTCTTCCTCCTCCCCTTCAGGGATTCCAATACTTCTGAGGTTGGAATGTTTCATGGCATCATTTATTTCCCTGATTCTGTTTTCGTGGTTTCTAAGCTGTTTGTTCCAGGCTTCCTCTTGATTCTTTCTCTCTATCTGTTTGTCCTCCAGATCACTAATTCTATCTTCTGTTTCAGTTACCCTAGCTTTTTTTTTTTTTCAAAGATTTTAGTTATTTATTTGACAGAGAGAGAGATCACAAATAGGCAGAGAGACAGACAGAGAGAGAGATGAGGAGAAGCAGGGTCCCTGCTGAGCAGAGAGCCCTATGCGGGACTCGATCCCAGGCCCCTGGGATCATGACCTGAGCCGAAGGTAGAGGCTTAACCCACTGAGCCACCCAGGCGCCCCTCAGTTACCCTAGCTTTGAGAGAGTTTAGATTAGATTGGAATTCATTGAGAGCATTGTGAACCTCCTCCCTGGTAGCTTTAAGCTCTGCCCTAACATTGTGAACATCCTGTCTGGTCGTTTTCAGTTCGGCCCTCATCAATTCCGTTTGGTCATCCATGGCTTTCTCCAACCTAGCTATTGCCTGGATAATTGTTAGCCTGAATTCTCTTTCTGACATATTGTCTATGTTGATAGCCGTTAGCTATCAATGTGAAAGATGACTGAACAGATGTAGCTGGTTGTATCGACCATGATGCAGTCAGGGTGCACCCTGGAACACTTCTGAGCAATCAGGATTTCCCGCCCAAATGAGAGGAAAAAAAAAAAAAAAGAAAAGAAAAAGAAAAAAAATAGAGATGGAGAGAGAGACAGGAAAGAAAGGGAAGATGAAAGAGTAGGTTCTGCCCAAATGGGTCCCAAGGTAAGATTTATGAGGTATACAAACAAAAACAGACAAACAAAAAGACTGATAAAAGTATATAACAAGATAAAAAAATATATATTCATAAAGGAAGAACCTCGTCGCAAAGAACCCCAAGTGTAAGATTTATATACTATCAGGACAAACACAAAAACACAGAAACACTGGTGGAAGAAAAAGATGAGAGAGTGGTTATAAATTCTCAGTGTGGGCAAGGAACTTTGTTTTGATTCTTCCTGGATGTACTTGATATCTTTGTTAAAGGACTCAACTTTCCTAAGATAAAGGGGGATTAAAAATTGGTTTACCTATAGGGGTAGCATTGATTGAGGAAAGGGGATTACCTTGAAGTTTAACTCTATATGAATATTAGAAAATAAAAATAAGAAAGGAATAAACTAGACTAAACTAAACTAAAATTTAAAAAAAATTCAAAAAATAGAAATGCAAATAAAAACACAGGTGTATGTATCAAAAAGCTCAGGTTAGAAGGTTATTATGGAATTTGATGTACTGGACAGCTCGCTGTGATGGTAAATAGGTTAAAAAATTATCTATATAAAAAAATGAGCCAGAATAGTGGGAACAAAATAAAAATAGGGACGCCTGGGTGGCTCAGTTGGTTGGGCAGCTGCCTTTGGCTCCTGTCATGATCCTGGCATCCTGGGATCAAGTCCCACATCGGGCTCCTTGCTCCGCGGGGAGCCTGCTTCTCCCTCTGTCTCTGCCTGCCATTCTGTCTGCCTGTGCTCGCTCTTTCTCCCTCTCTCTCTCTGACAAATAAATAAAAAATCTTAAAAAAAAAAAAAAAAGGTTGTCCTATGAAGTAGTGGTGGTGGTTCTCTTGTAGTCTTTTTTTTTTTCTTTTTCTTTCCTGGTTGGCTTTCTTGGGGAGGGGCCTGCCACGTGGGTTTTCAGTCAGTGATGTTCCCTGAGTTAAGTCCTTCAGTCCCCCTCAAGGGGGTGGGCTCTGAGGAAACCGGTTTTTTCAGGCTTTTATTCTCTGGAGGTTTTTATGATTGTTCACTTTTTTTTTTTCTCTCGCCATGACCGCTTTTTTTTTTAAAAATATTTTATTTATTTATTTGACAGAGATCACAAGTAGGCAGAGTCAGGCAGAGAGAGAGGAGGAAGCAGGCTCCCCGCCGAGCTGATAGCCCAACGCGGGACTCGATCCCAGGATCCTGGGATCATGACCCGAGCAGCAGGCAGAGGCTTTAATCCACTGAGCCACCCAGGCGCCCCGCCTTGACCGCTTTTGATGGTTTTTGTAGGTTTAGAGGAAAGCAACCTGCACCCTGGCCTCCCTCTCAGAGAGAAGCCTCAGTCTGTTCTTCTGTGGGTGTTGCAGAGCCCATATAAATTTCACCTTGGCCACTGGCAGAGCAGGTTCCGAGTTGCAGTCCTTTGGGACACAGGATCTTCTGCTTGTCCCCCAAACCACGGCAGCAGCGGCTGTCTGGGAGCTCCAGACCACCAGAGAGGTTCCAAGCAGTGATTGCACACTGAGATTTTCCCGCTGGCCCGGGCTGGGAGTGCCTGGTCTTTCTGGGTCTAAGAGCGCCCAGCTTGCGCGCACCTCTTTCAGGGGAGGCTGTGGGTCGCGCACGCTTTTCAGGCTCTGAAAGAATGGGGCGCAGGTCCAAAAGCACCAGGCTGGGCCTTCGCGCACCTCTCTCAGGGGAGGCTGCGGGTCGCGCGTGCCTCTCAGGCTCTGAGAACGGGGTGCAGGTCCGAAAGCACCAGGCTGGGCCTTTGCGCACCTCTCTCGGGGGAGAGTTTGTGGTGTGGGTCTTAGGCTCTGAAACAATGGTGTGTATCAAAGAGCGCCGGCTGGGCTTTGTACCTCTCTCAGGGGAGGATGAGGGGCACACATATCTTGGCTCTGTAGCAGGGCTGTTGCTTTCTGCCATCTGGCGTGGCTCCCAACCCCTCACAGGAGTCAGAACCCATGATATCTCTGGCGCGCTGGCGGTTCACGGACCAAGACCTGGTTTCTCCACCGCACTCTCTCTGGCTCAGCACCAGGGGAGGCTGTCCTGGGACTGGGGACTTAAGCCCCTGTCCCTAGCCGCCCTGATTCCCACAATTCCCCACCCCCCCGCCTCGATCCTTTGCTCTTTTGGAGTGCTTTCAACCAGTCTCCAAGTTAATGCTGGTCCCCAGACACAGGGCACTCCAGCTCGTATTAGGGGTATTACTTTCCAACCGGTCACCTCTGGTGGCTCCCTCCCCCATTTGTTTATCTTCCGATATCAGTCCGCCTTTCCCACTCCGCTTTACCTGCCCACTGGCGTCTTCTGCCCCTGTAGAGATCCAGATGTCTATAATTGTGATCTCAGGCTGATTTCATGGGTGATCAGAGTTCTTTGGTAGGTAATCAGCTCACTTTAGGGTAAAGGTTGAAAAGGTGCCTCCTCCTACTTCCCAGCCATCTTCAGCTTCCCCAGTTTGCTTGTATTTTATTGAGAATTTTTGCATTCATATTTATCAAGGATATTGGCCTGCAGTATTCTTTTTTAATGGAACATTTATCTGGTTTTGGTATCAGGGTAATGTTGGCCTCATAGAATGTATTTAGAAGTTTTCCTTCCTCTTCTATTTTTTGAAATCATTACATAAGAAAAGGTGTTAACTCTTCCTTAAATGTTTGGTAGAATTTGTCTGTGAAACCATATGGCCCTGGATTGTTGTTCGTTGGGAGATTTTCATAACTGATTAAATTTCTTTGCTGTTCAAGTTTTCTATTTCTTTCTGTTTCAGTTTTGGTAGTTCACATGTGTCTAGGAATTTGTCCACTTCTTCCAAGTTCTCTAGTTTGTTAGCATATAGTTTTTCATAATATTCTCTTATAATTGAATTTCTGAGGTGTTGTTTGTTATTTATCCTTTCTTATTTGGGTCCTTTCTTTTTTTGGGTCCTTTCCTTTCTTTTTCATAAATCTGGCTAGAGGTTTATCAATGTTCTTAAGTTTTTTCAAAGAACTAGCTTCTAGTTTCATTGATCTGTTCTATTTTTTTTTTTTTTTAGTTTCTCTATCATTTATTTGTGCTCTGATCTTTAATACTTCTTTCCTTCTGCTGGCTTTCAGCTGTGTTGTTCTTTTTCTAGCTTCTGTAGGTATAAGTTGTTTATTTGAAATTTTACTTGCTTCTTCAGGTAGGCCTCTATTTCTATATACTTCCCTCTTAGGACCACTTTTACTGCATCCAAACAGCTTTGTACCTTCGTTTTTTAATTTTCATTTGTTTTCATGTTTTTTTAAATTTCTTCTTTGATTTCCTGGTTGGTCCATTCATTGTTTGGTAGCATGCTGTTTAACCTCCACATATTTGTGATCTTTATAAAATTTTTCTTTAGGTTAACTTCTAGTTTCATAATGTTGTGGTTAGAAAAGGGGAATGGTATGATATCAATCTCTTTGTATTTGTTGAGACCTGTTTTATTATCTAGTAGGTTATCTGTTCTTGAGAGTATACCATGTGCCCTCAAAAAGAATATGTGTTTTGCTAATTTAGGATGGAATGTTCTGAATATATCTACGTCAATCTTGTCCAGAGTGGCATTGTTTTCTTGTTGATGTTGTGTTACAATAATCTGTCTATTGATGTAAGTGGGGTTTTAAAGTCCTCTACTATTATTGTATTATTATCAATTAGTTCCTTTATGTTTGTCTGTAATTGTTTTATATATTTGGGTGCTCACATGTTAGGTGCATAAATATTTACAATTATTATATCTTCTTGTTTCATTGTCACCTTTATAATTATATATTTTCTTCTTTGTTTTCTGTTAGGATTTGTTTTGGAGCTCAATGGGTTAAGCCTCTCCCTTCATCTCAGGTCATGATCTCAGGGTCCTGGGATCCAGCCACACAGGCTTTCTGCTCAGCAGGGAGCCTGATTCCATCTCTATCTCTCTGCCTGCCTCTCTGTCTGCTTCTGATCTCTGTCTGTCAAATAAATAAATAAAATCTTTTAAAAAAAGATTTTTTTTTACAGTTTACTTTTTCTAAAACATGTTTTTCTCTTCTGGTTTTCTTTTGACATCCATTTGTTTGATGAGTGTTTCTTCATCTCCACACTTTCAATCTGCATTTGTCTTTAGGTCTGAAAGGAGTCTCTCATAGGGAGCATACAAGTGGGTCTTTTATTTTTAAAATCAGTATGATACCCTATATCTTTTTATTGGAGCATTTCGTCCATTTGCTTTCAAAGTTATTATTGATAGATATGTATTTAGTGCCATTTTATTATTGTTTTGTCATTGTTTCCCAAGATTTCTCTGATCCTTTCTTGTCTTTGTCACTTTTGGTCTGTCTTTCCCACTCAAAGAGCTCCCTTTAATATTTCTTGCAGGGCTGGCTTGCTGCTCATGAACTCCCTTTGTTTTTGTTTGTCTGGGAAACTCTTTATTTCTCCTTCTATTCTGAATGATAGCCCTGCTGGATAGAGTGTTCTTGCGTGCAGATTTTTCCCATTCAGCACTTTGAATATATCGTGCCAGTGTCTTCTGGCTTGCCAAGTTTCTGTGGAGATATCTGAAGCTAACTTTATGGGTCTTCCCTTGTAAGTTAAGGACTACTTCTGTCCTGCTACATTTAAGATTTTTTTTTCTTTATCACTATATTTTGCAAATTTAATTACAATATGTGTTGGTGTTGGCCTGCTTTTGTTGATTCTGATGGGGGTTCTCTATGCATGTTGTACCTGGATGCCTATTTCCTTCCCCAGATTAGGGAAGTTTTCAGCTATTATTTCCTTAAATATGTTTTCTGCCCCCCCCCTTTTCTCTCTTCTTCTTCTGGGACTTCTATAATACAAATGTTATTAACTTTGGCGGAGTCACTGAATTCCTTATGTCTATTCTCACGTTGCATAATTCCTCTTTCTCTCTTTTGTTTAGCTTCATTATTTTGTCTTCTAGGTCACTTGTTTGTTCCTCTGCTTCTTCTAGCCTGCTGTTCTTGCATCAAGCCTGTTTCCAATCTCATTTACTGCACTCTTCATCTCTGATTAATTCTTTTTTAACATTTTATCTCTGTAGTAAGGGTCTGCCTCATGTCTTCTATTCTTTTCTCAAGCCCAGTGAGTATCCCTATGATTGTTGCTTTAAACTCTCTATCAGACATGTTGTTTGTATGTGTTTCACTTAGAACTCATATATTCTACCCTTATGTGTCCCAGTTGTTCTTTAGATCACCTTTTCCTCGGTCTGCCTTCAGGTTGTTTGTCTGCCTTCACTCCAAGAGCCAGCCATGTTTGCTGACCTTTAAGACTCTACACTTTAGGGCTATGGTGTGGGCAGGGACTTGTGCTAGTTTTCTGTGGGCAGGGCCTGCCTCATTGGGCTGAGGCAAACTTAAACAAGAAGGGCAGTTGGGCCAGAGTGCAGGGGTATGGACCTTGGTATTAGCAACCACCATTGTCCGTGAACCAATTTTTTTAAGCAATCTCTGGTAGTGTTGCTTGGAGAACACTTACAGTTATACTCTTGATATCGTTTTTGCACTCTTAATTTCATCTCAGCATCTGTTGTCTGAAAATCTCAATCTGTGAGAAAGGTTATTATTGCAGGAGATGAGATTTGGACAGATTCAGGATTCCTGTTGAAGGTAGAGCTGACAGAGTTTGCCAATGTGTCATATATGCCATGTAAGGTAAATACATATTAATATTTATTTTAACTAAATATGCAGTAAATATTAGTACTCTTTATCAATTTTAGATATGGGAAATTCCGTGCAATGGGAAGTGTCACATTTCCTTGCTCTCTTGAGTTAAGCATAGCTATGTTCCTTACTCTTATAAGTAAAATATAAAAGGAGGTAAAAAGTGTCACTTATTTTGGGAACATTTTAGAACTGATGAATGTTTCTTCATGTTTTCCTCTTCCTGATGCTCTAACTGGTGAAGATTTAGAAGTTGTAGCCTCCATTATCCCATGTCCCCAAGTAAGGATAATATAGAGAAAATACTCCTTCTGATCTATGAAAAACATGTACAATGAGCAAGAAATAAATGTCAAACCACTGAGATCTTGCTGTATTTTATTACAACAACCTAATCTTTCTTAGCCTGACTAAAATAGCTTCTGGTACTGGAAGTGGAATGTTACAGAAACAAAACCCATAAAAGCCTAAAATATATGGCATTGACTTAGCACTCAGATGGTAGATGGTGAGAAAAAGTTCTTTGGAAGCTCAAAGGAGTTAAAAATTTGTTTCTGTTCACACATTTGATAAATAGCAAAGCTGAATTTGAATGTAATTTTATTTGACTCCAGAATCTATGCCATTTACCATTTTCTATAGCCTTTGATTTGTGGCTGAGGTGGTTGATAGTTAGCTTATCTTTAGTCGATGCATTTACTCTTTCAGTAGATATTATTTGTAGTATTTCTGGGTATGTTCTAGTCATTGTGAAGAGTGGGAGTAGGAATACATACATTAATAAGTCAATTTTTAGTCATGTTGCGCTTGAACTGACTATGCGACTGTGGAGTGGAATGGTCCATAAGAATTAACTAATTAATCCATTCATTTGTCCAATAAGTCAGTGTCAAACATTAACAATGGGCCATTACATGGTGTGAATGCAATAATGAGGTGTAGAATTCTATTTTTTTGTATTTTTGTATTTTATTTTTAATGGTTTTCTGTTTTATTTCATTTATGTTCATGAGAAATAATGCTCTGTGGTTTTCTTTTTTTTGTGCTGCTTTTGTCTTGTTTTGGAATTAGAGTAATAGTTAAATCATAAAATTATTATAGGAAGTATTCCCCTCCCTTTTATTTTCTGAACAAGATTGTGTAAATTAGCATTAGTTATTATCTAAGTGTTTGGCAGACTTGTCCAGTGAAACCATCCTGGCATAGAAATTTCTTTTCCTGGAAGTTTTTCATTACAAATTCAAAATCTTTCATGGTTATAGGACTAACCAGATGATCAGATTATGTATATTATCTTGGTTGAGTTTTAGTAAGTTATAATTTTTGAAGGTTATTTCTTCGTTTAAGTTGTCAAATTTATTAGTATGAAATTGTAATATTCCCTATTATGTTTTTAATTATGTAGGATCTATAATACATCCTCTTTCATTCCTGGTGATTTGTGTATTCTTTCATTTTATTTTTGCTCTTCTAGTGAAAGGATTATCAATGTTATTGATTTTTTTCAAAAAATTTCCCTTTGTTAATACTTACATTGTGTATTTTTTCTGTTTTCACTATAATCAACATATGTCATTGAATTTGAAGTTTCTTATAAATAGCAGCATGCAGTTAGATTTTTTAAAAATTTTGTCACAGATTCTTCAGGCTCTGGTTTGTTTGTTTTTACTCTATTTCTATATCCACATTGTGTAAATGTTATCAATATGTCCTCAATTCCCTGACACAATGCTTTGTCTTCACCATGCTACTATTGAGCTTACCTTAGGGAGAGTTTTCCTATTTCAGTTATTACATTATTATTTCTTTTTTTTAATTTTTGAATTTATTTTCAGTGTAACAGTATTCATTGTTTTTGCACCACACCCAGTGCTCCATGCAATCTGTGCCCTCTCCAATACCCACCACCTGGTTCCCCCAACCTCCCATCCCCCGCCCCTTCAAAACCCTCAGATTGTTTTTCAGAGTCCATAGTCTCTCATGGTTCACCTCCCCTTCCAATTTCTTTCAACTCCCTTCTCCTCTCTAACTCCCCTTGTCCATTATTATTTCTTACTGAGAATTTCTGTTCTCCTTCGCTTAGGAGAATTTTAAGTTGCTCGTTGAAGCATTTTTATAATGCGTGCTTTAAAATTTTTGTTATGGATGTCTCAGGCCCTGGCGATGAAGAAGATTCCTGGATAGAACTACTTGTTGCCCCTTATCTCTGGCAAGGGAAGGTAGCCTAGCAGGGAAGAAAAGCACTTCCTCTTACTGCTTATTATCAGCAGGTTTCCTGATAGATCCTCCTGGCCATTTCCACCAGACTTCATTGGTATTTGTGATAGTACTTCAATTCAAGGGAGATATGAACGTATCTGGGATTTCTGCTATTGATAGGTTGGGCTTTGGGAAATGCCAGACCTGTGTTGTTTTATTCTGTTGAATTGGGGTGGGTAATAAGACATTCTCCCCACATTCCAGGGCCTTCTTATATATTTTTAGGTATCATGTATAGAGTTTTATTTGTATAGTGGGAATCTATCTTGTCCCAGAACCATAAACCAACAGGTGATTTTTAATAAGAATTTTAGTTTGCAAGTAGATCAATGATTTATATGCCTTTCTGTCTACATGTTCTTTTCTTATCTACATGGGATAAAATCCTAATAATAAGGTTTGTTGGTGCACAGTAAGTCATAGCTCTTATGAGTTATGATTCTTATGTCAATGATCCTAACATACTCATCACTCCTACCAAAAGGAATTAAATGTTCAAATTTTCTTCTTAATGTACCACTTTCTGGACTTTATACTGAAAACCCACTCCCTCTTTTTAAAAAATATTCATTTATTTACTTGTCAGAGAGAGAGAGAAAGAGAGCATAAGCGGGGGGAGCAGCGGTCAGAGGGAGAAGCAGGCTTCCCACCAAGCAGGGAGGCTGATGTGGGACTAGATCTCAGAACGACAAGATGATGATCCAAGCAGAAGGCAGACGTTCAATTGACTGAGCCACCCAGGTGTCCCCCACTCCCTCTTTGTCTAATGATTTTTCCACCGTTTGTGCCCAGTATAGTTTTTTTGGGTTTAAAGTTTCTATCCTACACTTAATATTTCACTCTTGTCATTTAGATACGCCTGTGTATTGCTAAATTACCTCAGGTACAAATTTGGAAACATGAGTGCAATATAGTATACATGATAAACCAGGCTTCATTATGTAAAAGCATCTTGTATCTGAATAATACATGAAAAAATTGTTTAAGTGAATTTAGCGCATGTTAAAGGCATTATGAAATGACATTATAAGTTCAGGAAGAGACAGAACTAAATAATCTGAGTTCTTATGATCATTAATTTAAAGTATTATATAACATGTTAAAGACATAAAAATGTCTTTAAGAGAACTTGCCATCCAGCACCACCTGCATCTGGAGTGCTGGCTCTTCCAGCACCGAGAAATGGACCAATTTTTTTTAAATTTTTTTTTATAAACATATATTTTTATCCCCAGGGGTACAGGTCTGTGAATCACCAGGTTTATGGACCAATTTTTACAAGATGTAGTGCTGCAGTATGCTTGATATCTAATCATGGCCTCCAAACTTTCCAGAAAACCTTGCTCAGAAGCTTCCAAATCCTGTGTAACTGTACCTTCACTCAAATGACAGTCATGGTTTCAAAAGCCATTAGGTCCCTTGTAAAACTCCAATGTTTGGATCTTAGTGACAATGCCTTAGAAATTATTCGCCCCAAATTTGGTTATCTGAGAACATTACATCATCCTTAATTAGCTAATAACTAACTGCAATTCCTACCTCCAGTACCTTAGTGTGAACCAATATCATCTATGGCATGTGCTGCACAATTTCTGCCAGTTTCCCAGCCTCAATGAGCTCTCTATGGCTGGAAACCATCTTGCAGTTTTGCCAATTGGCAAAGGACAATAAGAGCAAAAATAAGCAAATGGGACTACATCAAACTAAAAAGCTTTTGCACAGTGAAGAAAACCATCAACAAAACGACAACAACAAACACTACTGAATAGGAAAAGATATTTGCAAATGATATAGCTGATAAGGGGCTAACATCCAAAATATACAAAGAATTCATAAAACGCAATATAAAAAAATAAACTGGTTAAAAAATGGACAGAGGGCCTGAATAGACATTTTTCTAAAGAAAACATACAGTTGGTCAGCAAGCACATGAAGAGATGCTCAACATCACTAACCATCAGGGAAATACAAATCAAAACCACAATTTGCTATTTTACCTCACACCTATCAGAAGGGTTATTATCAAAAAGACAAGAAATAGCAAGTGTTTGGGAGGATGTGGAAAAAAGGGAACCTTAATATACTATTAGTGGGATGGTAGATAGGTGTAGTTACTATGGAAAACAGTACAGTGGTCCTCAAAATTTTAAAATAGAACTATATTATGATTCAGCAATTCTACTTTTATATATTTATCCAAAGAAAATGAAAACACTAATTTGAAAAGACATACATATCCCATATTCAATATTCATTACAGCATTATTTACAATAGTTAAGGTATGAGAGCCACCTAAATGTCCATTGGTAGATGAATGGGTGAGAAAGATGTCATATATACATACAATGGAATATTAGTCACAAGGAAGAATGAAATATTCTTATTTTTAAAAGATTTTATTTATTTATTTGACAGAGATCACAAGTAGGCAGAGAGGCAGGCAGAGAGAGAGGAGGAAGCAGGCTCCCTGCTGAGCAGAGAGCCCGATGCGGGGCTCCATCCCAGGACCCTGGGATCATGACCTGAGCTAAAGGCAGAGGCTTTAACACACTGAGCCACCCAGGTGCCCCCAAATCTTCCTATTTTTGACAACATGGATGGACCTAAAGAGTATTGTCCTAAGTGAAATAAACCAGACAGACTAAGACAAATATTGTATGGCTTAACTTACATGAAGAATCTAAAATACAATCTAACAATCTAACAAATTTATTAATTATCTATGAGTTTTGTTCACAGATACAGAGAACATAGATAGTTACAGACAACAAACTAATGGATACCAGAGTGGAGGAGGTGGAGGCATAGATAAAATAGGTGAAGAGGATCAAAGAGTATGGTTTTCCAGTTAATTTTCTTAAAGGTTTTACTTATTTATTTGATAGAGAGGAAGAGAGAGTACACAAGCGGGGGAGCAGCAGGCAGAGGGAGAGAGAGAAGCAGGCTTCCTGCTTGAGCAGGGAGCCTGATGCAGGGCTCAATCCCAGGATGCTGGGATCATTACCTCAGCCAAAGGCAGATGCTTAACCAACTGAGCCACCCAGGTACCCCCAATTTTCCAGTTATAAAATAAATAACACACAGTGATGTAATGTACAGCATAGGGAATATAGTAAAAAAAAAATAAGGTACAGATGTGAAATTTAGAAAAATAGGTAGTATGATGGCTAGATCTTTGAGCAGAATCTGTGCCAGCAAAGTTTTTGTTAATTTGGTTTTGGAACTCAGAGTTTTTAAAATAGTGAAAAGAATGTGCAGTACTAGGAAAATCTGGAAGATGTTGTCAGTTGACTTTAAACAAAAATCTGGAGTTTCTATCAGTCATTGTTTTCAATGAAATTCTTCAGTTTTGGGGAGGGAGGAAAAAAAATCAGTGCAAGTCCAGCTAGGCAACAGTTCAAGATGAAATGCAGAATGAAGACGTCGTGCTTTCCACACTGCTGCCATGGCACTGGAACATACACTGTTGTAATTTGAGTCTGTTTTTGGACAAACAGTATGAAGTCTCCTTCTCTAGAATCTTCTCTGAGGGAATTCTTGGTACTTCTTGAAATTACTGTTGTAAATCTGTAAGTCAGAACTACCTCACCGGTTTTGATCTTTTAAATAAAGCATAGGGATATTTAGTTTATCACGTGTCTCTTGATGTCATACCTGGATGGCTGGTCACAGTGCCTGTCCTCTGGCGCCGCAGCATCTATACCGCTTGCTAGGTAGTATCACCTTCTAGGTTATGTGGGAGTTCCCTGCTTATATGGAAATGAGGTGTTTTGGGAGGCTGTCTAACTAGTGTCATGGTGAACTAGGTTGACATCCTTTTAAATTCCAGCTCAGCTATTTAATAGCTGGGTGAACTTTGGGCTTAGAAAAGCTTTTTAACTTGTCTGTCTCAGAAACAGGGTAAAATTAAATGGCAGCTATCAGCCTTTTTTTTTTTTAAAGATTTTATTTATTTATCAGAGAGAGAGAGGGAGAAAGCGAGCACAGGCAGACAGAATGGCAGGCAGAGGCAGAGGGAGAAACAGGCTCCCTGCCAAGCAAGGAGCCCAATGTGGGACTCGATCCCAGGACACTGGGATCGTGACCTGAGCTGAAGGCAGCTGCTTAACCAACTGAGCCACCCAGGCGTCCCAGAAACAGGGTAAAATTAATACCTACCTCATAACATTATTGTGAAAATTAAATAAGACCCATTTAAAATACTTCCATCACTCATAAATACTACATAAGCACGCAGTCAATTTGAACTATTACTATTGTTTCACTATACTGTTAGAAAATGTTGGGACTGTATGTGTTTTCAGTTTTGTACCCCAAGAATCTAGCACAATGTCTAGCCCATTGCTCATAATAATTTCTTTGTTACCTGAACTATGCAACAGAAATAAAGATGCTGATGCTTGAATATTTAAACCAACAGAAAAGGAAGTTTTCACTCAAATTCATTAAAATAAATTTAATTTTTAATAAATGTATATGGGACTTGTACAATGTAGCCCATGCACCCACCATCCAGCCTAATAAATTAAACTATGCTTATGCTAAAGTTTTGTGGTCTTTGAATCATTATTATGGTTCTGCAAACTTTTTTTAGTAACTCAGTGTGAGACTTTATTTGCTGAAAAACAAACAAAACACACACTCAGAGCAGAAGCATGAACCATGCAGTATACATGTTCAAGTTCCTTCCTAAAACAATGCATCTTAATTTAATTGCTTTTTAAATTTTTTGAGTATAGATGACACACAACATTACATTAGTTTCAAGTATACAACATAGTGATTCTAAAGTTTATGCATGATGTTATGCTCACGACAATGCCATTACAATATCATTGACTGTATTCTTTAGGCTATGCCTCTTATATCCATGAATTATTCATTCCATAACTGGAAATACTCATCTCCCACTATCCTTCACCCATTTTGCCCTTTCCCCTCATCCCTTTTGGCACTGGCAACAATTACTTTGTTCTCTGAATTTATAACTCTGATTCTGCTTTTTGTTTCTTTACTCATTCATTCTTTTTAGATTACTCATATGAGAGAAATCATATGGAATTTGTCTTTCCTAATCCAAGACAATGCATTTTTAGGAGTGAATTCAAAGCAATGACATTTAACAATCATTTCCACTAAGAAACCAGTTCGGTCACCAAAGCTGAATTTGGCAGCTTTGCCACCTGAAGATTCAGTCAGCCTAAACTAGAATACAGTGGTCCAGTTGCAACTAAACTGTGTTTAAAAGCAAACCTACCAGTTTTATCCTTTAATTTCAGTATATCTTCTCAATCAACACTAGGAATTATCCCACATATTTTAGGACAAAAAATGAAAATGTAGAAAATAAAAATAGAAAGTCATGTTTCTTTACATTTATTTAATTAGCAGAATGCAACATTTTTCACACCTATTATTTTGTCTGGGAGTCTGACAAGTTTAGTTTTCTTCACTGAATTTCACTGTAACCAATAACAGCATAGTCTTCTCACCTTCCATTTAACTGTATTTATTTAGTGTTGAATATATCACACATTCATGAAACTTAAGATTTTAAATTTAACAAAGAGTACATATTTAGTACTTTATTAAAAGTGCAGTGAAAAGCAGCAGGGGCCATGGTCGCCAAACTGTGGAAAGAACCAAGATGCCCTTCAATGGACGAATGGATAAGGAAGATGTGGTCCATATACACTATGGAGTATTATGCCTCCATCAGAAAGGATGAATACCCAACTTTTGTAGCAACATGGACGGGACTGGAAGAGATTATGCTGAGTGAAATAAGTCAAGCAGAGAGAGTCAATTTTCATATGGTTTCACTTATTTGTGGAGCATAACAAATAGCATGGAGGACAAGGGGAGATGGAGAGGAGAAGGGAGTTGAGGGAAATTGGAAGGGGAGGTGAACCATGAGAGACTATGGACTCTGAAAAACAACCTGAGAGTTTTGAAGGGGCGGGGGGTGGGAGGTTGGGGGAACCAGGTGGTGGGTATTGGGGAGGGCACGTATTGCATGGAGCACTGGGTGTAGTGCAAAAACAATGAATACTGTTACGCTGAAAAGAAATAAAAATAAATAAATAAATAAATAAATGTGCAGTGAAATAATTTCCAGTTGTAAATATTAATTTCAATTTGTTTCCACCTAAATCAAATCTAAGTATGTCCTTAAAATACGGCCATTCTAAATGCACTGCCATACAGTCCCTAGTATATTGTGTTTATTTATGACACAAGTAACTTTGGAAATAAAGTGATACAAATTAACAAAACACTATAGATTTCTACGAGGGGGTAAATTTCACCTGATATTTTAAATTCCATGCAAACTATAGTAATGTAGAGTTTATCCAATGCATATGCATGTATGAGTTTGTATGTACTCTGAGAACAATGGCGATTTCAAGTGGTGAGTTATAAAAAATTTCAAAATACCTAAAACATAGAAATTGAAACTCTAGAGCCAATTCAGTAAATTAATCTTTAGAAGACAGCTTAATGTGATTTTTTCAATTAGTGAAGTTCGTTTTTATCATAATTTATCATTTAAAAAATACAAATTTACAACCTGATGATTGTAGAGAAAATTTGCATTACTTTTGACAAAGTCAGTTACCATAACTATAAAAAGCATTTTGGTTAACTCAACATTCTATGACCAGTTGTAAGTACTAAGTCCTGGGACTTGCTTTTTTTTAATAACTCCCAGAGATTGCTTTAATCCAAGTATGCATCTCTTCAGGGCTATCAGCTTGCACACAGAAAGTTCAAAACAATGTTACACTTTTGAAGAGTTTGTCCCTCATCATTACATTGCTCTGTCTACATTCCTGTACTTCATGATCTTCTTTAAGTGGTATTACCAAAGAGTTTCCTTTTCCAGTTTAGCTTTGAAGTGGCCTATTGTTTTTTCATCTAATTGAAAAAAAAAATCTTCTTTTCCAGTTTCTTCATCACCATTCCTTGCTTAACACAATATCCAGCATTGATAATTGCACTATCTGAAGGAGGTTTAGGAGTAAAGAAGACGGCTTCATGACCACATCAAATTATTTGTTAATACTTTCACCATATTTATTTAGTTCTTACAGAGTTAGAGTAATGATGGGTATACCACCAATGCCAGTTTTCCAAGACGCTTGCTTCTTCCTACATTCACCTTGTTGACTTAGTTTATCAGAATGATGCTGTGAGGGAGGAGTCAAGATGGCGGAGAAGTAGCAGGCTGAGACTACTTCAGCTAGCCCGAGATCAGCTAGATAGCTTATCTAAAGATTGCAAATACCTGAAAATCCATCGGCAGATCGAAGAGAAGAAGAACAGCAATTCTGGAAACAGAAAAACAACCACTTTCTGAAAGGTAGGACCCGCGGAGAAGTGAATCCAAAGCTACGGGAAGATAGACCCCGGGGGGAGGGGCCGGCTCCTGGCAAGCTGCGGAGCAAGGGCACACAAAATCAGGACTTTTAAAAGTCTGTTCCGCTGAGGGACATCGCTCCAGAGGCTAAACCGGGGCGAAGCCCACGCGGGGTCAGCGTGGCCTCAGGTCCCGCAGGGTCACAGAAGGATCGGGGGTGTCTGAGTGTCGCAGAGCTTGCGGGTATTGGAATGGGAAAGCCGGCTACAGAGACAGAGCCGACAGTAAGCTCACAACTCGGTGTTACCTTGAAACGGTCGCAGGCTCGGTGAGCTCGGAGCGCGGCCGGAGGTCGGGCAGACGGGAGTAACTGGGCGCTGATCTCTGAGGGCGCACTGAGGAGTGGGGCCCTGGGCTCTCGGATCCTCTGGGCCGGAGACCAGGAGGCCGCCATTTGTATTCCCGTCCTCCGGAACTCTACGGAAAGCGCCCAGGGAACAAAAGCTCCTGAAAGCAAACCCGAGCGGATTACTCACCGCGGCCAAAGACACTTGAGAATCACTACAACAGGTCCCTCCCCTAGAAGATCAACAAGAAATCCAGCCGAGACCAAGTTCCCCTACCAAGGAGTGCGGTTTCAATACCAAGGAGAGCAGAATTCCAGAGGAGGAGAAAGCAAAGCACGGAACTCATGGCTTTTTCCCGGTGATTTTTTTTAGTCTTGCAGTTAATTTAATTTTTTTCTTTTTCATTTTTTCTTTTTTTTTCTCGCCTTCCGGTTAAATTTTTTTTTAACTTTTACCTTTTTCTTTTTTAACGTTTTTTAACTAGTTTATCTAATATATATATATTTCTTTTTTATATTTTTCTTATTTGTTTTCTTTTTTTTTAAATTCTTTTCTTTTCTTTTTTCTTTTTTTTTTCCTTCTTCCTTTTTGAACCTCTTTTTATCCCCTTTCTCCCGCCTCACGATTTGGGATTTCGTCTAATTTGGTTAAAGCATATTTTCCTGGGGATTGTTGCCACCCTTTTAGTATTTTACTTGCTCCTTCATATACTCTTATCTGGACAAAATGACAAGATGGAAAAATTCAACACACAAAAAAGAACAAGAGGCAGTACCGAAGGCTAGGGACCTAATCAATACAGTCATTGGTAATATGTCAGATCTAGAGTTCAGAATGACAATTCTCAAGGTTCTAGCCGGGCTCGAAAAAGGCATGGAAGATATTAGAGAAACCCTCTCGAGAGATATCAAAGCCCTTTCTGGAGAAATAAAAGAACTAAAATCTAATCAAGTTGAAATAAAAAAAGCTATTAATGAGGTGCAATCAAAAATGGAGGCTCTCACTGCTAGGAGAAATGAGGTAGAAGAAAGAATTAGTGATATAGTAGACCAAATGACAGAGAATAAAGAAGCTGAGCAAAAGAGGGACAAACAGCTACTGGACCACGAGGGGAGAATTCGAGAGATAAGTGACACCATAAGACGAAACAACATTAGAATAATTGGGATTCCAGAAGAAGAAGAAAGAGAGAGGGGAGCAGAAGGTATACTGGAGAGAATTATTGGGGAGAGTTTCCCCAATATGGCAAAGGCAATGAGCATCAAAATTCAGGAGGTTCAGAGAACGCCCCTCAAAATCAATAAGAATAGGCCCACACCCCGTCACCTAATAGTAAAACTTACAAGTCTCAGTGACAAAGAGAAAATCCTGAAAGCAGCCCGGGAAAAGAAGTCTGTAACATACAATGGTAAAAATATTAGATTGGCAGCTGACTTATCCACAGAGACCTGGCAGGCCAGAAAGAGCTGGCATGATATTTTCAGAGCACTAAACGAGAAAAACATGCAGCCAAGAATACTATATCCAGCTAGGCTATCATTGAAAATAGAAGGAGAGATTAAAAGCTTCCAGGACAAACAAAAACTGAAAGAATTTGCAAACACCAAACCAGCTCTACAGGAAATGTTGAAAGGGGTCCTCTAAGCAAAGAGAGAGCCTACAAGTGGTAGATCAGAAAGGAACAGAGACCATACACAGTAACAGTCAACTTACAGGCAATACAATTGCACTAAATTCATATCTCTCAATAGTTACCCTGAATGTTAATGGGCTAAATGCCCCTGTCAAAAGACACAGGGTATCAAAATGGATAAAAAAACAAAACCCATCTATATGTTGCCTCCAAGAAACTCATTTTAAGCCCGAAGACACCTCCAGATTTAAAGTGAGGGGGTGGAAAAGAATTTACCATGCCAATGGACATCAGAAGAAAGCAGGAGTGGCAATCCTTATATCAGATCAATTAGATTTTAAGCCAAAGACTATAATAAGAGATGAGGAAGGACACTATATCATACTCAAAGGGTCTGTCCAACAAGAAGATTTAACAGTTTTAAATATCTATGCCCCCAACATGGGAGCAGCCAACTATATAAACCAATTAATAACAAAATCAAAGAAACACATAAACAATAATACAATAATAGTAGGGGACTTTAACGCTCCCCTCACTGAAATGGACATTCATCCAAGCAAAAGATCAGCAAGGAAATAAAGGCCTTAAACGACACATTGGACCAGATGGACATCACAGATATATTCAGAACATTTCATCCCAAAGCAACAGAATACACATTCTTCTCTAGTGCACATGGAACATTCTCCAGAATAGATCACATCCTCGGTCCTAAATCAGGACTCAACCCGTATCAAAAGATTGGGATCATTCCCTGCATATTTTCAGACCACAATGCTCTAAAGCTAGAACTCAACCACGAAAGGAAATTTGGAAAGAACCCAAATACATGGAGACTAAACAGCATCCTTCTAAAGAATGAATGGGTCAACCGGGAAATTAAATAAGAATTGAAAAAAATCATGGAAACAAATGATAATGAAAATACAACGGTTCAAAATCTGTGGGACACAACAAAGGCAGTCCTGAGAGGAAAATATATAGCGGTACAAGCCTTTCTCAAGAAACAAGAAAGGTCTCAGGTACACAACCTAACCCTACACCTAAAGGAGCTGGAGAAAGAACAAGAAAGAAACCCTAAGCCCAGCAGGAGAAGAGAAATCATAAAGATCAGAGCAGAAATCAATGAAATAGAAACCAAAAAAACAATAGAACAAGTCAACGAAACTATGAGCTGGTTCTTTGAAAGAATTAATAAAATTGATAAACCTCTGGCCCGACTTATCAAAAAGAAAAGAGAAAGGACCCAAATCAATAAAATCATGAATGAAAGAGGAGAGATCACAACTAACACCAAAGAAATACAAACTATTATAAGAACATACTATGAGGAACTCTACGCCAATAAATTTGACAATCTGAAAGAAATGGATGCATTCCTAGAAACATATAAACTACCACAACTGAACCAGGAAGAAATAGAAAGCCTGAACAGACCCATAACCAGTAAGGAGATTGAAACAGTCATCAAAAATCTCCAAACAAACAAAAGCCCAGGGCCAGACAGCTTCCCGGGGGAATTCTACCAAACATTTAAAGAAGAACTAATTCCTATTATCCTGAAACTGTTCCAAAAAGTAGAAATGGAAGGAAAACTTCCAAACTCATTTTATGAGGCCAGCATCACCTTGATCCCCAAACCAGACAAGGATCCCATCAAAAAAGAGAGCTATAGACCAATATCCTTGATGAACACAGATGCGAAAATACTCAACAAAATACTAGCCAATAGGATTCAACAATAATTAAAAGGATTATTCACCACGACCAAGTGGGATTTATTCCAGGGCTGCAAGGTTGGTTCAACATCCGCAAATCAGTCAATGTGATACAACACATCAATAAAAGAAAGAACAAGAACCATATGATACTCTCAATAGATGCTGAAAAAGCATTTGACAAAGTACAGCATCCCTTCCTGATCAAAACTCTTCAAAGTGTAGGGATAGAGGGCACATACCTCAATATCTTCAAAGCCATCTATGAAATACCCACCGCAAATATCATTCTCAATGGAGAAAAACTGAAAGCTTTTCCGCTAAGGTCAGGAACACGGCAGGGATGTCCATTATCACCACTGCTATTCAACATAGTACTAGAGGTCCTAGCCTCAGCAATCAGACAACAAAAGGAAATTAAAGGCATCCAAATCAGCAAAGAAGAAGTCAAATTATCACTCTTCGCAGATGATATGATACTATATGTGGAAAACCCAAAAGACTCCACTCCAAAACTGCTAGAACTTATACAGGAATTCAGTAAAGTGTCAGGATATAAAATCAATGCACAGAAATCAGTTGCATTTCTCTACACCAACAGCAAGACAGAAGAAAGAGAAATTAAGGAGTCAATCCCATTTACAATTGCACCCAAAACCATAAGATACCTAGGAATAAACCTAACCAAAGAGGCACAGAATCTATACTCAGAAAACTATAAAGTACTCATGAAAGAAATTGAGGAAGACACAAAGAAATGGAAAAATGTTCCATGCTCCTTGATTCGAAGAATAAATATTGTGAAAATGTCTATGCTACCTAAAGCAATCTACACATTTAATGCAATTCCTATCAAAGTACCATCCATCTTTTTCAAAGAAATGGAACAAATAATTCTAAAATTTATATGGAACCAGAAAAGACCTCGAATAGCCAAAGGGATATTGAAAAAGAAAGCCAAAGTTGGTGGCATCACAATTCCAGACTTCAAGCTCTATTACAAAGCTGTCATCATCAAGACAGCATGGTACTGGCACAAAAACAGACACATAGATCAATGGAACAGAATAGAGAGCCCAGAAATAGACCCTCAACACTACAGTCAACTAATATTTGACAAAGCAGGAAAGAATGTCCAATGGAAAAAAGAGAGCCTCTTCAATAAATGGTGCTGGGAAAATTGGACAGCCACATGCAGAAAAATGAAATTGGACCATTTCCTTACACCACACACAAAAATAGACTCAAAATGGATGAAAGACCTCAATGTGTGAAAGGAATCCATCAAAATCCTTGAGGAGAACACAGGCAGCAACTTCTTCGACCTCAGCCGCAGCACCATCTTCCTAGGAACAACGCCAAAGGCAAGGGAAGCAAGGGCAAAAATGAACTATTGGGATTTCATCAAGATCAAAAGCTTTTGCACAGCAAAGGAAACAGTTAACAAAATCAAAAGACGACTGACAGAATGGGAGAAGATATTTGCAAACGACATATCAGATAAAGGACTAGTGTCCAGAATCTATAAAGAACTTAGCAGACTCAACACCCAAAGAACAAATAATCCAATCAAGAAATGGGCAGAGGACATGAACAGACATTTCCGCAAAGAAGACATCCAGATGGCCAATAGAAACATGAAAAAGTGCTCCATATCACTCCACATCAGGGAAATACAAATCAAAACCACCATGAGATATCACCTCACACCAGTCAGAATGGCTAAAATCAACAAGTCAGGAAATGACAGAGGCTGGCGAGGATGCGGAGAAAGGGGAACCCTCCTACACTGTTGGTGGGAATGCAAGCTGGTGTAGCCACTCTGGAAAACAGCCTGGAGGTTCCTCAAAATGTTGAAAATAGAACTGCCCTATGACCCAGCAATTGCACTACTGGGTATTTACCCTAAAGATACAAACGTAGTGATCCAAAGGGGCACGTGCACCCGAATGTTTATAGCAGCAATGTCCACAATAGCCAAACTATGGAAAGAACCTAGATGTCCATCAACAGATGAATGGATAAAGAAGAAGTGGTATATATACACAATGGAATACTATGCAGCCATCAAAAGAAATGAAATCTTGCCATTTGCGACAACATGGATGGAACTAGAGCGTATCATGCTTAGCGAAATAAGTCAAGGAGAGAAAGACAACTATCATATGATCTCCCTGATATGAGGAAGTGGAGACGCAACATGGGGAGGTTAAGAGGGTGGAGAAGAATAAATGAAACAAGATGGGATTGGGAGGGAGACAAACCATAAGTGACTCTTAATCTCACAAAACAAACTGAGGGTTGCTGGGGGGAGGGGATGGGAGAAGGGGGAGGGGTTATGGACATTGGGGATGGTATGTGCTTTGGTGAGTGCTGTGAAGTGTGCAATCCTGGTGATTCACAGACCTGTACCCCTGGGGATAAAAATATATGTTTATAAAAAATAAAAAATTATAAAAAATAAATAAAAAATAAAAATAAACTATAAAAAAAGAATGATGCTGTGAATCTGACTGCTTTGTTACTGTAATTTTTATAGCTTAGTTCATCAGATTTACTCATTCCACTAGATTCTGCTTGTAAGGAAATACTTCCTCATCCCTGTATTCATGACAAGAAAGAATTCAGCCTTTGGTTTTATATTACTTGCATCACTACCTTTGAAATGTGGATAAGATTAATGACTCAGGGGCACCTGTGTGGCTCAGTGGGTTAAGCCTCTGCCTTCGGCTCAGGTCATGATCCCAGGGTCCTGGGATTGAGCCCCACATCGGGCTCTCTGCTCAGCAGGGAGCCTGCTTCCTCTTCTCTCTCTCTGCATGCCTCTCTGCCTACTTGTGATCTTTCTCTGTCAAATAAAAAAAATTAAAAAAATAGATTAGTGGCTCCAATATATCATGATCCAGAAGGTAGGTTCTGTCGATTACCCATGTACCATACAAAACAATCTTCTCTGAACAGAGGAAGATGGTGGTGGAGTAGGAGGTCACTTCATTCCATGAACACAGCTAGATAACTATCAAATCATCCTAAATACCCCAGAAATAAACCTGAAAAATGACAGAAAAAATTCCACACCTACAGATAGAGAAGAGTCTACATTACAGAAGGTAGAAAGTATGGAGACCCATTTTAGGGGAGAAATGTATTGTGGGTGCAGCAGAGAGGAGGAAGCCCTAGTTGTGGAGTGGGCAAGAGAAAGAGAGTGTTCACACAAAGAGAATATTTCCCCAAAGTCATTGTCTTGGAAAATAAGAAGGGCTGAAATTTATGAGTTCTTACAACAAGCAGAACTTAAAGTCCGGAGTTTCATCTTTCTTAAAAGATTTTATTTATTAATTTTCCAGAGAGAGAGAACATAAGCAGGGGGGAGCAGCAGGCAAAGGGAGAAGCAGACTCCCTGCAGAGCAGTGAGCCTGATGCAGAGCTTCATCCCAGGACCCCAGGATCATGACCTGAGCCAAAGGCAGCTGCTTAACTGACTGAGACACTCAGGTGCCCCTAAAGCCTAGAGGTCAGAAAGCTTGACTGGGATAGAACCTGAGGGCACGGTGCTGCTCCTGGAGAGAAGGGACGCAAACAACACAGGGCTAGACATCATGGAAACAGTAATCAAAGAATGCCTGGGACACACATGGGGAGATTATTTACTGATCTCATTGTGTGTCCCTGACAGGTAGTGTTTATGGAGGCAAGGGTCCAGGAAGAAAGAGCTTTCTGGCACCATTTTCCTACCCTGTCCCTCAGCATAAACACAGAGTCACCTGTGGGAAACAGTGTAGCACCAACATTGGATGCCCAACTTGCTTACACTAAGCCCCACCACCCTACACTCTGGCAGTATTACCCTTCTTAGTCACACATGCCTCAGTTCCTCCTCCAGAAGACCAGCACAAACCACTGCCCACACCACACCTTCAAACAGAGAGTTCTACAGGGCCTCAGTTCTGGTGGAGATTGTGTCAGGTCTCATTTCAAAAACAGTGCAGTGCACATGTAATTAAAAAATCACAAATGGTCTAGGACCATACACTGCCTGCAGCAGGAGAAGAGAACCTCTGCAGATGACTGGCCTGAAGGAGAGACAGAGCAGAGTGCACATAGCACAAGCCAAAGACATTCCCTGAAGTGGCAAGCCCTGGGAAAGACATAAGTCTTCCTTAAAGGCCATTAATTTCAGGAACTAGAAACATGATTGCCTTTTCTAACACAGAGAAGAGGACAGAGACCTAGACAAAATGAGAAGATGGAGGAATTTATCCCATATGAAAGAGCAAGATAAGGCCATGTTTAGAGACCTAAGTGAAACACATACAAACAACATGTCTGATAGAGAGTTTAAAGCAACAATCATAGGGATACTCACTGGGCTTGAGAAAAGAATAGAAGACATGAGGCAGACCCTTACTACAGAGATAAAATGTTAAAAAAGAATTAATCAGAGATGAAGAGTGCAGTAAATGAGATTGGAAACAGGCTTGATGCAAGAACAGCAGGCTAGAAGAAGCAGAGGAACAAACAAGTGACCTAGAAGACAAAATAATGAAGCTAAACAAAAGAGAGAAAGAGGAATTATGCAACGTGAGAATAGACATAAGGAATTCAGTGACTCCGCCAAAGTTAATAACATTTGTATTATAGAAGTCCCAGAAGAAGAAGAGAGAAAAGGGGGGGGCAGAAAACATATTTAAGGAAATAATAGCTGAAAACTTCCCTAATCTGGGGAAGGAAATAGGCATCCAGGTACAACATGCATAGAGAACCCCCATCAGAATCAACAAAAGCAGGCCAACACCAACACATATTGTAATTAAATTTGCAAAATATAGTGATAAAGAAAAAAAAAATCTTAAATGTAGCAGGACAGAAGTAGTCCTTAACTTACAAGGGAAGACCCATAAAGTTAGCTTCAGATATCTCCACAGAAACTTGGCAAGCCAGAAGACACTGGCACGATATATTCAAAGTGCTGAATGGGAAAAATCTGCATGCAAGAACACTCTATCCAGCAGGGCTATCATTCAGAATAGAAGGAGAAATAAAGAGTTTCCCAGACAAACAAAAACAAAGGGAGTTCATGAGCAGCAAGCCAGCCCTGCAAGAAATATTAAAGGGAGCTCTTTGAGTGGGAAAGACAGACCAAAAGTGACAAAGACAAGAAAGGATCAGAGAAATCTTGGGAAACAATGACAAAACAATAATAAAATGGCACTAAATACATATCTATCAATAATAACTTTGAAAGCAAATGGACGAAACGCTCCAATCAAAAGATATAGGGTATAGGGAGCCTGGGTGGCTCAGTGGGTTAAGCCGCTGCCTCTGGCTCGGGTCATGATCTTGGGGTCCTGGAATCGAGTCCTGCGTCAGGCTCTCTGCTCAGCGGGGAGCCTGCTTCCCTCTATCTCCCTCTCT
The DNA here is from genome assembly GCF_009829155.1 of Mustela erminea. Classification (NCBI taxonomy): domain Eukaryota; kingdom Metazoa; phylum Chordata; class Mammalia; order Carnivora; family Mustelidae; genus Mustela; species Mustela erminea. The sequence continues at coordinate 44,933,153 of NC_045635.1, read as the reverse complement.
GCCTGCCTTTCCATCTGCTTGTGATCTCTCTCTGTCAAATAAATAAATAAAATCTTAAAAAAAAAAGATATAGGGTATTATACTGATTTAAAAAAAAAAAAGACCCACTTGTATGCTCCCTATGAGAGACTCCTTTCAGACCTTTAGGCAAATTTCAGGTTTGTCTTTAGACAAATGCAGATTGAAAGTGAGGGGATGGCCACTTGGGTGGCTCAGTCAGGTATATGTCTACCTTTGGCTCAGGTCATGACCTCACATCCTGGCCTTTGTTTGGTGGGAAGTCTGCTCCTCCGGCCTAATCTCCCTCATTCTCTCTGTTTCAAATAAATAAATAAAATCATTTTTTAAATAGTGGGGGCATAGAGAACCATCTATCACATTAACGGACAACAAAAGAAAGCTGGAGTAGCCATACTTACATCAGACAAACTATATTTTAAACCAAAGATGCTAACAAGAGATGAAGAAGGTTACCTTATCAAAATAAAGGAGACAAAACAACAAGGAGACCTAACAACTGTAAATATTCATGCACCCAACATGGGAGCACCCAAATATGTAAAACAATTAATGACAAACACAAAGAAATAATTGATAAGTTAAAAATAACAGGGGAGAAAAAACTATTCCCTGAGTTTTTAATAAGAAACTCTACGTTTTCAGTTGACACATTATACAGCTGTACCTCTGTGGTAGAGAAGTTCACAGATTCAGATTGCATAGTCGCTAAGTGTGTGTTATTGCTTTTTATTTTCTGTTCTTGCCTTTAACAAAAAGAAATAATTGACTTTGTGATACATACTTTCATAGTATAAAATTCAAAAGTTTCAGAACAGTCAGTTAACAGTATGCCTCTCACCTCAACTGTGGAAACATCCATTTCCCTTCCCCATAGACAAACACTCTCTTCCACCAGATTCTTATATCTCCTTCCTTGCAGAGTTACATATGTGTATATATGTGTATATATAAACATTTACATGTATTTTAACCAGTCCCCTTTTTATACAAATGGTTCAATATCAAACAGCTTTTGGGACCTGCATTTTTTTTTCATTTTTATTGTATCTTCGAGATATTTCTGTGTGACCCTAATAAGGACAAAAATTAGAGAGTGCTTTATTAATTTAAACGTCATCATACCAAGTGAAGTACACGTCCTCATTTCTTGTTGAGGAAACTAAAGCACATAGAATTTAAGTAATTTGCCCAGTGTTAATAGGACTGAAAGTAGGAAGGACCAGGACTGGAGTCATGCAATGCAGTTTCAGAATGTACACTTAGCTATTCAGCTAAATAACATTCTACTTAAAAAAATAGCTGCATGGTGTCCTTATACATGGATGTGTTCTCTCTTTTTTTTTTTTTTTAGCAAGTCTGCTACTGATTGGCACTGATTTATCAATCATTCTAATGTTATTACAGACAATGCTGCATTGAATAAGCTTATATATAACTTCTTTCCACGCACACCCAAATGAATCCAATACATAAATTCATTGAAGTAAGACTTCTGGATCAAAGGGTAAATGAACACATAATTTTGACAGATATTACTTAATTGCCTTCTCAACAAGCTATATCAATTTAGATGGATACTAACAACCCAGTCACATTTCCCTTTTCCGACAGCCTCACGAAAAGGTGTGTTTCAAATGATTGTATATTTGGCAACATGGTAGAAAATAGATGGTATCATACTGTAATTAAAATACACATTTCTCTTATTATGTGTGATCTGGGCATTTTGAAAATGCATAGAGGTGCCCCTTTCTCCAAATCTTCTCCAATATTTCTTGTTTCTTCCCTTGTCAATCTTTGCCATTCTAACTGGTGTAAGGTGGTATCTCAAAGTGGTTTTGATTTGAATTTCCCTGATGGCTAAAGATGATGAACATTTTGTCATGTGTCCATTAGCCATTTGTATGTCTTCTTTGGGGAACTATCTGTTCATGTCTTCTGTCCATTTTGTGACTTGATTATCAGTCTTTTGGGTGTTGAATTTGAGGAGTTCTTCAGAGATCTTGGGTAACAGCCTTTTGTTTGTAGTGGCATTTGCAAATATCTTCTTCCATTCCATGGGTTGTCTCTTTGTTTTGTTGACTGTTCCCTTTGACTGTACAGAAGCTTTTGGTCTTGATGAAGTCCCAAAAATTCATTTTTGCTTTTGTTTTGCTTGCCTTTGGAGATGTGTCTTGAAAGAAATTGCTGTGGCTGATGTGGAAGAGGTTACTGCCTATGTTCTCCTCTAGGATTTTGATGAAATCCTCTCTCACATTGAGGTCTTTCATCCATTTCGAGTTTATCTTTGTGTATGGTATAAGAGAATGGTTGAGTTTCATTCTTCTGTATATAGCTGTCCAATTTTCCCAACACCATTTATTGAAGAAACTGTTTTTCCACTGGATATTTCTTCCTGCTTTGTCAAAGATTAGTTGACCATAGAATTGAGGGTCCATATCTGGGCTCTCTATTCTGTTCCATTGGTCCATGTGTCTGTTTTTGTGCCAGCACCATGCTGTCTTGGTGATCACAGCTTTGTAATATAGCTTGAAATCAGGCAATGTGATGCCTCCAGCTTTGTTTTTCTTTTTCAGTATTTCCTTGGCAAGTTGGGGTCTTTTCTGGTTCCATCCAAATTTTGGAAAGAACCTTAAGCAGGCTCCATACTCAGAGTGGAGCCTGACACAGGGCTGGATCTCACGACCCTGAGATCATGACCTGAGCCAAAATCAAGAGGCAGACACTTAACTGACTGAGCCACACAGGTGCCCCAATCTCTTAATTATAGAGAACAAACCAATCATTACCAGAGCGGAGGGGGGTGGGGGGATGGGTTAAATACGTGATGGGGATTAAGGAGTGCACTTGTCCTGATGAGCATCAGGTGATGTATGGAATTCTTCAATCCCTGTACTGTACCCCTGAAAATAATAAAACACTGTATGTTAAAAAAATATATAAATAAATATATCATCCCACATGCAAACAAAAAGACATTCTCTATGGATTAGATGTGCCATAGACCAGGCTAAATCATGTGGACATGCATGAGTTCATCAGGGATGTAGAACACTTTCACTAAGGAAAGTCAGTTCAGAGTGTGGCAGTAAATATCTTGTACAGTAGTATAAATGACAGTGCTTGGTACAGTTTGTCCTTTTACATGTTGACCCTTCAACATTTACAAATCATTTGATATAGATCTGTTTTGGGAATACAGCATGCAGTTGAGTTTGCTTTGTAATTCAATGAGAAAAAAAGTGTTATCGATCCCTGACAGTAGAGTGTCGAAGTTCCCAACTATAACTGTGGAGTTGTCTATCACTCCCTTCAGCCCTATCAGGTTTTTGTTTCATGTATTTAGTGGTTTGCATGTGACTACGTACATGTTTAGGCTTGTTACAATTTCTTGCTAGATTATATATATATATATATATATATATATATATATATATATATATTCCTGAGTGTCGTAATTATGGCTTTGAAGAAGACATTCCCTAATACTGATAGAGGTGCTCCTGTTAAATAATTAGCATTAGCATGACATATTTGTCCATCAACTTACCTTTAACCTACCTGTGTAGTTGTGTTTGAAATGCATTTCCTGTAGACTGAATATGTTTGGTTCACTTTTCTTTCTTTTTTTCTAAGAATTTTTTATTTATTTGTCAGAGAGAGCACGCGCACAAGAAGCAGGCTCCCCCCTGAGCAAGGAACCCAACGCTGGACTTGATACCAGGACCCTGGGATTGTGACCTGAGCTGAAGGCAGACGCTTAACCAACTGAGCCACACAGGCGTCCGGGGGTACTTTTCTCACATCAGTGCTGCCCATCTCTTTCACTGGTGTGCTAGACAGTTGATAGTAAATATCCATACATAATGGCTTCATTCTAACATTCCAATATTTGAATTTTGTTGTTCTTTTTCTCCTTAAGTTTCATTTTTTGCTCTCCTTGGGCTACCAGAATGTTTGAGAGATCCATTTTGATTCCTTCAGAATGTTTTTGAGTATATCAGTTTGTATCTTTTTTTAGTGGTTGCTCTAAGTATTGTGCATGTGTAACCACTGTCTATAGGCACTGATGTTTTATAACATTGCATAAAGTTACACTTCCATTTAGGTCCACTCACCCTTCTAACTTGGAAATTCTAAATATTCTAAATATTGGTCTCAAATATTTCCCTTACATGCTCTGAGCATCAAAACAGATGTTCTAATTTTTGCTTCATCCATCACACATGATTTAACAAGCTCCTGCAAAAAAGGAAAGTTTTAATTTACCCCTCTTTTTATCCAACACATTTGCTTTTTATTTTCTGAAGCACCAAGCATTCTGCAGTTATTCTTTAGCAGCTCTTTTCGTAGGGGATGAGTGTAGGTAAGAGAACATCAAGACATTGTATGAGGGTATATCTGCAAATGAAAAATTATTGTCCATTTCCTTCTTTTGAGTATGCCCTTATTCCCCTTGATACATGAAGGACAGTATTTGGTATATAAAATCTAGAATCATCAGTTCTTTTTTCTTAACTAAAAAATATTGCCCAAGGTCACAAATGTTCAGTTATAAGATGAATAAGTTCTGGGAATCTATACTCAATAACAGTGTATTGTACACTTGAAATTGGTTAGGATGTGTTAACTAATTTAATAATGGTAATCTTATCACTATTTATATGAATATTAATTCATCAGTGTACATTACAAGTCCCCCCACGAAAAAGAAAGTGGGGGCATAGAGAACCATCTATCACATTAACGGACAACAAAAGAAAGCTGGAGTAGCCATACTTACATCAGACAAACTAGATTTTAAACCAAAGATGCTAACAAGAGATGAAGAAGGTTACCTTATCAAAATAAAGGAGACAAAACAACAAGGAGACCTAACAACTGTAAATATTCATGCACCCAACATGGGAGCACCCAAATACGTAAAACGATTAATGACAAACACAAAAGAAATAATTGATAAGTCAACAATAACAGTAGAGGACTTTAAAACACCACGTAGACAGCATTGAAACACAGCATCAACAAGAAAACAATGGCTTTGGATGACACTGGACCAGACTGACTTTTTTTTGTCTTGATAGAAAAGTACTGGAGCACCTGGGTGGTTCAGTCAGTTAAGTGTCTGCCTTTGGTTAAGGTCATGATATCGGGATCCTGGGGTTGAGTCCTGCGTCAGCTCCCTGCTCAGTGGGGAGTCTGCTTCTCTCTCTTTCTACCCCTCTGCCCTCTGTTCCTGCTCTTTTATGCCTTGCTCTCTCTCTCTCTTAAGTACATGAATGAAATCTTAAAAAAAATAGAAAAAGAAAAATACGGAAAGGTTTTAATTCTCTGAATACCAAGAGTTAATACTTTATCACTACCCTTTGAAAATAGGGTACTTGGGAGCAATTTTGAAGTTTTCAAAATCAGTATGAAGCTTATGAAATCCAACATCACTTTCACAGACTGCAAAATGACTTCCTTATAAAAGAGGAGCAGTCAGGCTTCGGGTGGGTCTGTCACTGTCCTCAGCTACGTTTCTGTTGGGCACAGAGTCCGGGGGCCTTCCCGCTCCTTCCATGGGGGCCTTGGTTCGTGACACTTTATTTCATGTGTCCCTTGAAAAGCCCTTTCTGATGTTCCCTATCCATGTAGTCCCGTAAGGGTGATACCTTCCTCTCAGCCTGAACGCGTTTATTGGAGTGTACGTGAAATAAAGAGCCATCCCCCGCAAGATGAACTTCTGATTCTCTGTGGCAGTTTCCTGGCAGACATGCAGGTTGAGAACATCCGTTCCTGCGTCCACAGCTATGCAGGCTGTGGCTGGTGGGTGCAATAGCGTACTTCATTCTGGGACATGTACTTGAAAAACTGCTGCTTTCGCATTCCATGACAGGTACAAAAGGACCCGGTGTCCCATGATTTGGTTTCCACTGGGAGGGTAAGAGTCAAAGCAGTAACCTTTCAGTCGTTTGTTCCAGAACATCCCAAAGGAGGTAGGCTTGTGGTCGGGCCCGTGCGATTCTGGGTACATGTTCTCCAAGAACACCTGAAACCCTTCCACCGGAGTTTTGCATGGAGCTGCCTCCTCTCTGTTACATCCCCAAAGGGCTCCACAGGGGCAGGGGGCTGTGATGGTCGTAGAGCTCTTTAAATTCATCCATCCACATGTCAGCTGTTCGGATGGTGCTGGCCCACAGCCTTGTTGCAGGAGTAGGGTTGAATATACTTAAAAAAAAAAAAAACTGACTATCCGGCCAGCCTGGAGATAACTGCAACTCCTGCAACATAGTAGCAATGTGGTTTTTGAAAGTAAAGCCTACATTTTGAAACAGTTTGAGGCTTACAGAATTACCAGGAAGAGAGTAAGACAGTTCTCATATACCCCCACAATCACATCTCCTCTATTATTATCATTTTATGGTAATGTGGCACATTGTAACAAACTGATATTGAGATGCTATCATTAACCGAGGACTATACTTTATTCGGACTCTCTCAGCTTTTCTCTAATGTTGTTTTTGTGCTCCAAGATCCCATGCAGGGTACAACCTCATCTTTAGTACTCTTAGTATCTTCTTAGGCTTCCTGTGGCTGTGACAGTTCTGTCGATTTCTGTGAGTTTTATGCCCCTGACAGTTTAAAATTTTTATCAACACTCCGAAGTTCTTTAGCTTACTGTTAGCACGGTCTGTCTTTCTCCATCCCTTTACTTAAGCCTATCGGAATCACTGTACTGAAAGTAGGGGCTTGCGGACAATACATACTGCTGCAGTTGTAAAATTCACTGCGACTTTTGATTGCTATTTAGAGACCATTCCCATTTAAAGTGGATTCTGAAATACTTGCACTGATATCAACCATGCGTGTAGCTCTTTTCTATTCGTTACAAGAGGCTTACTTCCCTGCTTTCTCTGGTTTTAATTGAGCATTTTACATAAAGGCAGTTTTTTCGTTCACTTCTTAGTGTACCAATTATAGGTGCTTAAAAACATTTTAGATATTTCCTTGGAGGGTGCATTTCACTTCAAACTAATGTAAGGGCACCTTCAAATGACACTCTTGACAAACCGAGCAGGTAACTTACACTGTTTCTGCCCATTTTTCCATGACGGCCATTCTTTTCACTTACTCCTGTGCTATACTCACTGGCTACGTTATGACTCTCATTATTTGGCATTTATCAAGAATAAGATAAATTTTATTATTTAAACAAGTTACTTTTGGGTGCCTGGGTGGCTCACTTGGTTAAGCATCTGCCTTTGGCTCAGGTCATGATCCCGGAGTCCTGGGGTCCAGTCCCACATTGCATCGCATCTCCTTGCATCTGACTCCCTGCTCAGTGGGGAGTCTGCTTCTCCCTCTCCTCACTGTTCCTGCTCTCTCTCACGAACTCTGTCTCTCCCTCTCTCTCTCTCTTCTCTCTCAAATAAGTAAATTTTTAAAAAATAACATAAATTAACAGGTTACTTTTCGACCTATTAAGAAAAATTAACTTTGTTTACCTTCATGTGTTTCTTCCCTGAGGCACTCCCTTTCTTATGTAAATCCAAATTTCTGACCTTCATCATTTCTCTTCTTCCTGAGTAAAATCTTTCCATTTCTTGCAGGATAGGTCTAATGGTGACAGTTCCCTTCATTTTTCTTTGTCTGAGAGAAGAAGTCTTTATGGACGCTTCTTTACCAAATAGTTTTAACCAGGTATATAAGGATGCTAGGTTGGTGAATTATTTTTTCCTTTGGCACACGAAAAATGTCCCCTAATTCTCTTCTGCTTGCATGATCACTCACACGACTTCACTGTAATTTTCCTCTTGTTCCTCTATGGGTTTTGTTCTTGGTGTTCTTGGTGTGTGCGTGTGCGTGTGCGTGTGAGTGTGCGTGTGTGCGTGTGTGTCTTGGTCTGGCTTTCTTCCAGATTTCTTATTTATCTTTTCTTTTATTCACATTTATAGGCCACGAGGTAGCTTGCTGTCCTGTGAGCTTTCTGGGTATCTGATTCAGTGCCTATCAGTAATTTGGAAATTTCACAGTCATCATTTCTCAAATAGCTTTTCTGCTCCTTTTCCCATTACTTCCACTTCTGGCATTTCAATTATGTCTACGTCATGTATTTTGAAATTGTTCCACAGTTTTGGGATGTTCTACTCTGCATTTTTTCATGTTTTTTTTGTTTGTTTGTTTTTTGTTTTTCTTCTATTTGCGGATCACTTTGGGAAGTCCTTGTTGGCCATTCTTCAAGGTCACTGATTCTCTACTTGGGCAGGTCACAACTCCTGAGAACCCCATCAAAGACCCCCTTTTTCACAGCTATTGCCATAGCATGAATTCTGGCATTCCCTTTTTATTCTCTTTCACAGTTTCCACCTATCTACCTCCATTACCTATCTATTATTGCCTGTTGTCTACTTATCCCATTAGAAATCTGAACATATTTATCATAGTTGTTTATCTTCCCTGTCTTTTTTTTTTTAAATAAAATTTTATTTTCCAAAATGTACAGTTGGTGGATCTTGTTCATGCATCTTCACCAGCAGCTGGGCCATCTCCACCCTTGGTGTTTCTGGTGTAAATTACTTGAGCTCTGTGCTTTGAAACCAGTTTAATAAGTCCTTTACTAAGGAGCTCCTGAAGGGCTGCCCTGGCCAGGGAACCTTGAATCTTCAGTCTCTCCGAGACAACAGCTGGAGTTATAAGCTTATAGTTGGGAACTTCTTTACAGAGTTTGTCATATGTCGCTTTGTCAAACAAGACCAAATTATTCAGCTTGTCCCGAACTTTGCCTTTGGACCGCTTCTTCTTTTTGGCCTTGCCCCCAGATTTGTTCACTGGGTCTTTGTCTTTTTTGGCCGATTTTCCGGCATCCTTCTTCTTCTTGTCATCCTTGGGCGGCATAGCGAAGCTGGGAGAGGAGCGTCCACCCCTGCAGCCTCACTAAGATGTCGGACAAAAAGGCTGTCTTCCCTGTCTGATCACTCTAGCTGCTGTGTCATATCTGAATTGGATCTATATTGCTTCGACTGTTCGTTCTTTCTGGAACTCAGATGATTCAAATGTTAGCCCATTGGCTTTCATCCCACAGCTCCCAAACTCGGTCCGTGTTTGTTTGCTTGTTGTACCGTTTTCCTTAACAACATTTTCATTCCTGAACAACAGCATAGTCTGACCTGTCCTCAAGTTCACTGATTTCATCTTCTGTCATCTACAGTCTACAGTGGATCCCCGCCAGCAGTTTTTTATTTTCTTTATGATATTTTTAAATATTTAATTTCCATTTGGCATGTTTCATATTATTTCTGTAACTTGGCAGAGGTTTGCTATCTTTTTTTTTAACTTCATAGTAATCCATAATTACTCCTTCAAGAAATTTTATATTGGCTACTTTAAAATCTTTGCAAGCGAGTCCTAACATCGGATTCATCTCTGTTGTTGTCGGGGTTTGCCTTTTCTCATTTAAGTTTTGACTTCCCTGGCTCTACGTCTGAAGAACAATTTTTTATCCTGACTTGCACAGTTTGGATAGTCTATGAAAAGACTCCTGATCCTTTCATAGTAAGTTGCCCTGTTTTAAGGTTCGGCCTGCCTGTTCTGGCCTACTTTGGGGGGGATGCAGTTCCACTGTCACTTCATTTCGTGAGCTTTTGCAAAGCATTCCTGAGCCACATTGTTCTGAGTCCACCTGATTTTCTGATGGGTGACTGCCAGACATGCCCGTGGTAGCAGAAAATGCTTCCATGGGCCGTGGGATGTCATTAGGTGGGGGTGTGGGATTCAGGGCCTAAAGGATACAGAACATTCTCGCCTGGCCTGTGTTTCAGCCACCCAGTACCACTGGCCTTCCTATTCTATATCTACCAGTACACCCAAGGGAGGGGGTCATCTACCATGACACCTGCTGCTGCTGGTGGAGGGCTAGGAGCTGCAGGCCTGGGTATTTCTCCACCACTGGGTGGAGTGTGGAGGCACCCCAAAACTGGATCGCCTTCTGGTACGAATGCCAGGCCCAGTTGCTTTCTGCCAATGAGTGGAGGAACTGCAGGCGCCTGGCCAGGATGTTTTGCTGGGCAGAATGACGGGAGCCACCATATACAGTTGGAACCTTTCTGTTGGCTGGAGTAGAGAGAGATGCTCGCCTTGGATCCCCTTCTGCCATTGAAAGGACACCTAGGAGACATGAAGACTACTGGAGTCACCTGAGCAGGTGGTGAGGCAAAACTGTGGTGGTCTTGAGAAGTGCACAGGTGGGTCAGGCCTCTGAGAATCAGCTATAGTTGCTGCTTTGGGAAGGTGGATCCTGCTGTTTCCTTCATTTGGAGGGGCAGAGTGGATGCACCTGCCCCGCAGGCCAGGCCTAGCTCTTGCAAATGCTGCAGGTAGTTCCCTTGGTGCTTCTCTTGTGTGTCCATCTCTCCTTTATGTCACAGTTGAGCTTCCATTTTTCCTGATGTTCACCCATTAAAAGCAGACCCTGGGTTTTTTTTTTTTTTCTTTGTTGGTTTTGTTTTCTGTTTTTTGTTTTTTGGGTTTTTTTTTTTTTCCTGTGTCTGTGTACTTTATTTCTTTCTCCTCTCTTCCTGTGTTTTTCTAGGAGTGTTGGTGTTTCTTTGATGCCCATCATTGAAACTCGATTTAATTCTAGACAGTGGTAGGGGCACAGGGGTGGCTCACGTGGTTAAGCATCTGTTTTGGGCTTGGGTCATGATCTCTGGGTCCTGGGATAGAGCCCTGCCTTGGGCTCCCAGCTCAGTGGGGTGTCTGCTTCTCCCTCTCCTTCTCCCTCTCCCCTTGTGCATGTTCTCTCTCTCTCTCCCTCTCTCTCTTTCTCTGTCTCTCTCTCTGTATCTCTCTGTCTCCAATGAATAAATACGATCTTTTAAAGAAAGAAAACAATGGTCAGGGAATTCACCATGGCATAGATATTCAAATCCTTAGGTCCTTAGGTAGAACACGTTTTCCTTTCCACCGGTTACACTCTTTTTGTGATAATTGGTTGAAATATTTCCAAGGAATTCATTTGAATTTAGAGGGCAGAAGCAGAAAGAAGCGAGTCTCCGCTATCATCCCCGCAAATCAACATTCTTGTTGGTATTTTTCTAAGTACAGCTCTTTGCAATGTTCCTAATCTGTCCTTGGACATTCTTTACTAATGTCTAGCTATGATCAAAGATCCGGTTAGAATACCCTTCTCTCTCTTTCCATGCCTCTATGTTTGCCTTAAAAATGTTAGCTTTATTTACAGCTCTTTCACTTGATTTGTTAGTCTTATGAACATTTGGCTCTCAATAGCGGTCTATTTGCCTCAGGTTTTCTATCGTTATTGACGGAGTTCGTACGATACCAGATTCATTAAAGCAGAGTCCTTAGAATAAATGTCCCTGACTTAGCACGTGCTTCCAATTTTTTGCCTATTGCTTTTATACTTGAATGACAGATTTGATTGCAGAAAAAAATTGTTAGGTCACACATTCTTCCTTGATGATTTTGTAGCTGTTGCTTTGTCAAAATGTGTGTTTCAGACCTCAGCATTCTACTAATACCTGGTAGGACAAGCTCCTGAAATTAATATTCTTTTGGAACATATTTCAGAGCAGGATTTGTGTATTTATTTTAGACAAAAAAAAAAACAGACGTAAAATTCATGGAGGGGTCATTTCCACTTCCACCTATGGTCGTGATGAAAGAGCCCGTTTCAGTCCTATTATCTCACAGACAAAAACAAAAGTCTGGATAAAGGGGGGAAGATAGCCAACATTGCCTGAAGGCATCAGAGAGCTTCTTCTCTGCCCAGCACATCCAGGTAGAGGAAATCTGGAGAACAGAGAATCTCTGCAGGGGGATGCAGCAATCCTGTGCTACTTTTCTCCCCTCAGGGAAGTGCTGAAGGCCACAGTGCCCTGAGTGACAGGGCATCATTCTATAGACAAAGAACCCACCAAGTGAGAGAAGACAGCAGCTCCTCAGAAAACTCATGGGGCTAGGGAACAAAACTCAAGAGTCCGACTTACAAAGCAGTCAGTATTTGAGAAGTCGAGGCCTTAGGAAGAAGAAAGGCAGACAGACCTGAGACCTGTACTGGGTGATTTTCTCCCTGGAGGCATTCCTCCATACGTAAGCTGCACAGGACCTGAGACTAGGAAGTTGAACAGACAGCTGTTCAAAGCCTCAACAGGTATCTCAGCAGTCCCAGGGTGGAGGGAAGTAAAAAGAGGCGTGCCTGCAGAACTCACCGGAAAGAGGGCCCCCAGAAAACACCCCAGACTGTCAGTGGGGACCCCTGAAGGGCTACCTACCATCCGGGGCAGGGGGAACCTGAGGTGGTGCAAACTTTATAAAAAGCCCGGAGCACCCTTGGAGCTCAGCCCCTGGCTGGATTGATGTCATGGCCCCTACCCTGGGTGCCTGCCAGGGAGAAGGTAAAACTTCTACGGAGGGAGACACATCCTCCAGGAGCACTCAGCTTTTCCGTAAACAATGCCTGGCACTTAATTAAACCACCAGACTCATCAAAAACCAGATGAAGAGAAAGAGGAAGAGATAAACACCCCCAGAATACCCCAATAGTATACTTATCGGACACGGACTGTGAAATAATTAGGATTAATATGTTCAAGAATATGGATGACAAACGTGAGGTTTTATCAGGACACTAGAATTTATTTTTTTTTTAAGATTTTATTTATTTATTTGACAGAGATTACAAGTAGGCAGAGAGAGACGGGCAGAGAGGGAGAGAGGAGGAAGCAGGCTCCCCGCTGAGCAGAGAGCCCGATGCGGGGCTCGATCCCAGGACCCTGAGATCATGACCTGAGCCGAAGGCAGAGGCTTAACCCACTGAGCCACCCAGGCGCCCCAGGACACTAGAATTTCTAAATTAAACGGATACACTGAAAAATGGAAAACTAAAAACTACCATCACTGACATCATGCATTGCACATTTGAGGTAACAGCATACCAGAACCGGCAGAATGGAGGGGGAAGACAGGGGAAACTTCAGGGAAAGGGCAGTCAGAAGGCTGACAGGCGCACGGGTTTGTCCATGGGATCGCAGAGACACAACTTGTGCATAGAAGGAGCAGGGCAGATGATGATTTCAGCAGCAGCTAATACCTATGCAGCCCTTGCGGGGTACCGGACACTGCCTGGGCTCTGCCATCATTATTCAGAGACAGACTTAGGTAGGTACCCCTTCTGGAAGGCTGCCTCTGGCCCTCGGGAGACACTTCCGCCTCCTGATCAAAAGCCCTAAAATGTTTTTATTGTGGCAAAAACATATTTAGGGTGTGAAACGGTCACTGTAATCGTTTGAAGTATACAATTCAGAGGCACTAATTAGGTTCACAATCTTGTGCAACTATGACCACTCTTGCCAAGCCGTTTACTACTGCAAACAGAAACTCTGTGCACATTGAACAATGACTCCCCCTCTACTCTTCCCACCTAGTCCCTGGTATCCTCTACTCTACGTTCAGTCTCTCTGGTTTTGCCTCCTTTTTAGACATTGAACCATCCGTCAAATCCTAAGGGACGTGTCCTTTTGTGTCTGGGTTGCTTTGCTTAGCATAATGTTTGCAAGCCTAACGGTCTTATGTAGCATGTAACCTAAAGACACTGTTCAAGTTAGAAATACAAGGTTTCCATTTTCTTTTCAGTTGGCAAGAAAAATGTGGAACCAACCTTTGGGATCCCACTGTATTCACTGCATGCCTTGTCGGCCAGACCTCAGATATTTTAGGGGTGAGTTTAGGCAATGACCAAGTAAGGTTTCCCCTTCCCCAACAAGTCTCCCAGTAATAGATGTGTTGTTTCAGTACATGAGTGAGAGGGGTGTTCTCCATTCTGTGAGACAGAAGAGAATTGAAAGGCTTTTTCATCACAGACCCTTTATTTTCTATTCAAGATTAAATTACGTGAGATAAGAAATTACCTACACCGGATTCTCAGACCCCTGATGGTGAAGTTTCTTTTCTTAGTGAATTACTTCAAGAGCAGAGCAGAGAAATTATACTCTCTCTTCTAACTCTCATCAAAGAAGCCCGGCCATCTCCTGTGGAAAGAAACACAAACAAACAAACAAACAAACAAACAAACAAAAACCATTTTTGCCCCCAGGGTCAATGTCGGTGGACACAACCTATTCACCGTTTCTCTCACATTAGGGGACTCTTTTCTGATATACCTCCAATATAATCGACAGAGACAGCACTCAGCCACCACACTACTTCTCCTTTCTCATTTGGGTATCTGAAGGGTTTGCTTCATCTATTGAAGACAGATTTTATAACTAATAGGCAAGCACGGAACTATCAACAGAATAATTAGTAGAATTAATAATGACGGGGCATCCTCCTGTGTCCTTGCTCTTGCTCACCTACAGTATCTACTATGAGCAGGTATGTTTCTTACCTTCAGTGCCTGGATTTTCTATGAAGAGCTGAGTAAGTCTACAGTAAGTTTTCAGAGGAAAGAGGGAATGTCACATGTCAACAACAGGCGGAACAGGCGAAACAACAACAGGCGAGTCTGCAGGATTCATGACATATGAAAACACTGATTGAAATTTAATGGAATATTAAATATTAAATATCTAGTCCAAAGACTAGATCCTGAGTTGTTTTAATAATGGGAATCTCCCTCTTGCCGGTACTCTTCAAAACAGACTCACACACCAAGAACTCATCAGTCTACAAATGGCGTTGAGTCACACGCATCTACCTAACTAGAGAACAGAGCATTCAGTTTGGCAGGATTCTCACGTCAGGAAACACAGTCCTTTAAGGATGGACACTAAGGACGGAGGAGAACCGAGTCAGACCCTTCTGGCTTGGGGTAAAACACGGTAGGGGAGTAAAGTCAACGTAAAGAAGAACAACTCTTTGCCCTTGTGAGTGGCAACCTATTACTGGCATGAAGTGGAGTATGGGGCATCAGAAAGGTCTTCTGGGAACTTCCTCTGATGTTCTGGCAGGACATCGTCAAGCCTCTGATGTCACAACAGAAGCACGTGGGACCAGTTGCACATCAGAGGCATTCTTTGTAACTACGGTCGGGCGTACTGGCAACACGACCAGGGTGGCAGCTACCTCCGAGTATGGTAAGATCGCTGAGTCTCTAAGCCACTTTCCGTGGTGGTGTGTTAGGCCTTGAAGTCTTCTTGTGTCAGTGCATGGCTGAGCTCGTGTGATCCCACATGTCACGCTGGATCAGGCTGTGCAGCATGGGCAGCAGGGATAGTGTGGGGCAGTGTATTTGTTTACAAGAGCTGCCATAACAAAATGTCCCCCACTGAGTGGCTTTAAGAACAAAGGCGTATTTTCTTACAGTTCCAGAGTTAGGAAGGCCAAGATCAAGGTCCCCATATGGTTGGTTTCCCCTGGAGCCTCTCTTCTTGGCTTACACATGGACACCGTCTTGCTGCCTCTTCACATGCCGTCTGTCTGGGTTCACATACCCCTGGTTTCTTTCCGTGTGTCCTAATCTCCTCTTCTCATAAGGACACCAGTCAGATGGGAGTGGGGACCACCCTCACAGCTTCATTTCAACCTGAGCGTCACGTATTCAAAAGTCCAATCTTTAAGTACAGTCATATTCTGAGGTACTGGGGGTTAAAGTTTTAATATAGGAAACTTGCGGGCACGCAATTCAGCCCATATCAGGCAGGATCAGGTGTCTACCCTGTCAGCCCCATTTGTGCCACCATCTCCCATCATCAGAGAAGTGGCCAGAATTAAAAGTGTGTCCCCTTCCTGACATGCACTATGTCTTGTACTGTGCTGAGGAAAGAACGGACCCCTTTCCCTTCCCCCGTTTCTGTTTCTCACGGTAAATGTAGTAAGTCAGAGGTGGGACAATGGACCAGGGTAGAGGGAAAATAATGTGCCTTAGAGGCACTAATCAGAACCCTGAACAAGCCACCTCGCCCCTTCTCTAGGAGTCTGTGGTCCCTCGTGCATAACAAGGAGATTAATGCCGGCTACCTGTGTTATAGAATGGTTGGAAGCACGGAAGAAGGTGGCAGGTATGAAAGTGCCTAGAAACGGTATGTGGCTCAATCTTTGTGAATTTACCCCCTTCGGTGCATATTCAGTCCTTACCCTTGACTGTGTTTTTGATCCTAGGAGCCCTGCCTCTCTTTCTCACTGGATTTATTGATCTCTGATCCAACAGCCTTTCCTACCAACGCCCAATTGTAAGAAAAACTGATTTTGTTTAAAAAAAAAAGGGGCGAGGGGTCATGCCCGATCCCAGGGTGGGACTCTGGATTTCTCCAGTGCAGTCATTGATTGCTATCCCATTCTCCTTTGCCAGGTGATGGTATTTCCAGCCTCCTCTGCTTCCAACGGTGGTGGCCCCGTGACCCAGTTCTGCCCACGGAAGTGGATGGGCCACATGTAGGGGTCTTCTGTGGAAGATGCTGTTTCTTGACAGGAAGGACATGTGAGCAGGGGAATGTTAGTCCAGCCGTCAGAAACAAGGGAATTCTGCCATTTGTGACAGGGAATTAGAGCCGGGGTCCTCTTCTGATCCAGTCTTCCTATTTTGGCAAGAAAGTCTCAGAGGCAGTGTTGCATTATTCTCTCAGGAAGCACATACTGCATGGCTGCCCCTCTTTTTATAATGCCAGCATGGGGCGCTAGTGTCCCTTGAGGCTTAAAATGGAGATATTTTAATTCTATCTACCCTTCTTTATGTATGAGATAGACTTTTTCTCTGATGAGCAACTTCCCTCATCCACTCTTTGGGAACCAATGTTACAGTTCATATGCCAAACACGGGACAATTGTTTCATTATTTGCCTCTGCTCACCCAATTTCAAAACAATGAATTTATTTCCTAGCATTTAGTAATGGTGACTGTGAGGTCTGTGTCTCTTTAGAGTCGCTGTGGTCTCGATATTTAATCGCAGTTGGTGTGCTTAGTTAGGTCCATCTTAGTTATGATTCTTACTGACACTCAGTTTGTCCCTGAGTGACGCAGACTCAATCTCAGTCTGCTGGCACAGGAGCGAGCTCTCAGCAGGCGCTTAGTAAATGTGTGCTGAAAGTATGTCAAAGAACTGAGTGAGGTGTATTGATATCATACTTGATTGTTCTGTCACAACAATATATTGCTGTGGCCTCCCCTCCAACAGATGTTTGAAACTGACATTACCCCTTTGCCCTCTTTGGTGTTATTCAAGTAGTACTGCACTGGGATCAGAAAATTTAACACTCACTCCCTCGTTGGATCTTTCTACATTAATGGGGGTGCGGTGGGAGACAAGTGACCTCAACTCATGGGTCTGATTATCTCTTGGCTTCCAAAATTCATTTCCTCACATGACCATTAAGTCTCACTCACACTGCTTTCTCTGTGCTCATCTGTGCCATCATCTGCTACTGCTCTACTTCCCAGAAACTTGCAGAGCCCAGCTGCCTCTTTCCCTAACAGAGCCCCTCCTTACCACAGTCCCAGCACTCCTATGGGAGTACTTTGTCAGCAAATCAACAAGTGTCTTTATTCTGCTTCTTCATCTCAGTGGTTTTTCCAGTTACGACTGTGCAAGTTGAAGGCCAAATGTTTGACCTGGGTCGCGTCAAAGACCCTTTGGTGACCAGCCTCCGTTTCCTCAAACTTCACTTTTCTGATTTCTAACATGAGGCTAAGAGCTAGCTCTCCTGTATCGACATGAAATGGGTTCCGCAAAAGATTGTCAGAACATTATAAATCATACAATGCCCGGATGTGCAAATTTTTTTGAAGACAAGCTGCTATATGAGAAATGTTGGATCAAATGAGGGAGAATTTGACAACACGCTGAACTTACCCCAGTGCTCTTAGGGATGGCAGTAATATTTACACACAGGTCACCGGATTATATGCGGGAGTTGGTTGGCTATTGTGTTAACATATGGGGATCCTTTTTTCTCCTTTTAACCCAGACTTGACTACTTTCTGGAAGGACTATTCCAGCAACTGGCTATCAGGGTATTCAATACTAGTGGAGATTAATTCCCCAAATTTTATTTTAATATTTGTTTCTTTTTAATATTTTTTTCTTATTGATCTGTAAATGATATATTACTTTATATAAATTTACGGTGGATATGTTTATTTGGGTATATTTTATTTTGTATGTGTGTGTGTATATATATATATATAAATAAATAAATATATATATATATATAAATATATATATATATAAAATACTTGATAACCACCTAGCATTAATATCTCCATGATGACACATAATTATTATTTGTATGCCTCCTTGAATGTTACTGTATCTGGTTTTGGTTCTGGTTTACAATCATCAATGGTGAAGCTTCAATGTTCTTCATATTCCCCATAATTGTGTGCAAATTTTTCTGAAAATAATGAGATTGCCTCTTTGGCTTTAGTTTTGTAGTTCTGTTCTCACCTAGTATGTCGACCACTGGATGAATAACTTCCCAGAGTGTGTGGTGTGGACAGTGTAGGCCATAGAGACTGCATTAGAATGGAGATACATTTTCCGCAGTTTAAACTCAAATGAGGCTATTTTCTCTATGCATACTCCGAGGCTTGGCTTTCAGGCATTTCAGTCATGAGTGATGTTGCTGTCATGTACTTTACTGTAGTAGTGGTATCTGAGTAGTAATGAACCTCCTGAATTATCGTGTAATTTCAGCCTCTGTGTTTCTTGTACCAGCCATGTATCCTTGCACCTCCACCCCAGGGTGTATGTTTGAGTATGGATTTATCTTCACTTATCTAGGGAAACTGAGGCACAAAGTGGTTAAAGAAACTTAACAAAGGAAATACTTTGAAATGCTAGACCCTGAATTTGAACCCCAGCTTTTTTGTCACTTCTACTAGTCAGTTTTTGGTTGCTGTTAATAGAAAACTCTGTTAATAGCACAGAAATTAATTGGAGAGTTAGAGGCTTTTAAATATTGTCCTTATAGGGCCTGGAGATGTAAGTGTATTCATGGCCTCTAAGAATGATTACATATGTCAGAACTGGCCCCTAAGGGGAACTGTCACTGCTACCACCATTGAGGAGTGGGAAAAATCAGTGTATTTTCAGTGCAACTTGGCTTAGGCATAGTGTGTATTAGTTGCCTACCTAAAAGCAGGAAAGTCTACCAGAGTTGTTATTTCAGTGAAGATACTTCTTCAACTGGATCCATGGCTCGAAATCAAGCTTGCCTTACTCCACATCTCTCTACATTTAAAGTGGCTTTAAAGTAAATCTGATTAGTGTGCATCAGACTGAGAACAGTAAAAGCATCAGCAACCTTAGGAGTAAAAACTCTAGGAAACGGAGACTTAAGCTTTAAAATAGAGAGACAAGTTTATGAACAGACCTCAAAGATATCCTGAGAGAACTAATGTAATGCATCCAACACAGTCTTCTGAACCCTGTGTTCACTAGTGCCTTGATATTTTCCTGCTCTCCTTTTAGCCCATCTAATACTACTTTTCCTCAATCCTGGATGAAACTTAGAACTCGGCTTGTGCTCTAAGCTGCTTGATGATGCTAGGTGTATGCTGGAGAAAAAAGGGAATCTCCAAATCCAGAGTACTGTATTATGTTTTTGTTTATGTATTTATGTATTATGGTTTTGTTTAACTGGAATTCTTAAAAAAATAATTTTATGACTCCCAAGTCAGCCACCTGCTTATACCCCAAAAGTTTGTTCTGTATCTTCCCCCATTCTTCATTTTTCTTATTGCAATCTTCCCTCAGAATCTCCACACAGTTATCTCTTACTTCAGGAAGAAAACATAATTACTCATAAAGGAATTCAACTGAATTATTCTTTCTCCCTTAAATTCATCCATATTTCCATTCTCTAAAGATAATAAGACTTTGTCCCTTCCTCCATTTGTGATTTATACTCACCAAATCTCCCAATCCCTTTCTTGTTATATAATAGATGCTACAAGCCAGTATGGCCTTAGAAACTTTTTGTCCATGTTTGAACGCCAAGTCCACTATTTACTAGCTATGTAACCTTGGATAATTCACTCAGCCTCTCTAAACATCCATTTCTTAACTATAAGAGAGAGTGATTTAAGATTACCTTCTTCACAGAATGGTAGGGAAAATGAAATGAGAGAACCCATAGAAAATAATTGAAATATGACCTGCTACTAAAAAACTCAACAAAGTGAGTTATCACCAAATAGATGCAGTTTAATTGTAATGTACCCAATGAGAACGTGGATACCTTTTGAAAAAAGGTAGATACCTTCTCTAATCATATTGGTGTTGACAGTACTGAGACTACTTATATAAAAATGCAGTCAAATGAGTATTTTATTTTCTAATTTTATTATCCCTGTTATCATTGTAAACATTGTTAATGTTTCTATCTCTTGGGTGGACCTGCCCCTGCCCTGAGCCCCAAGGATGATGGCTTGTGAGGACATCCTGTCACTATTTCTCATTTTTTCTTTAAGGTTTTAGAAATGAAAAATCCTCTGTTCTCTAACAGAGATCTTAATAAATAGTAGTCAGGTTAACATTCTCATGATCAATTCAATTGACCCAGGTGAATCAAACATCCCAGGTCTGTGCTGCTTCCTTGCTAGTACTAATCTTATGTGAACACAACTGCCTAAACCTTGCTTGATACGTTCTCCTAGAGACATTTTATTAAGTCTATCCAAGGTCTACAGAATGCCCAAGAAAGGCTCCAGCACATGTGTGGAGTATTGTCCAAGGGTCTCTGCACATTCAACCTCTCAGTTCTTCCTATTCATTGTGAATAAACATGCACACTCTCTTTATGTGACAACAAATAATTAAACCATTACCAGAGGGAAAAAGAATAAAGGGGTTTGATATCTAATGGCTTGGGAACTGCACAGAACTAGTAACATAGTGGCAGCCCTAGACCAAAACCATGAAGGGTACAGGTCTGTTAGACACAAAACATTTTTTCTAATCCTAAACTCTGGAGAACAAAATCGCTAAGTTATAAATCAGTCACCAATTTGTGAAGTATTCTGACTCGTTGGATTTATTTAATATCCAACTAATGACCTTATCTTGTACTTTGCAAATAG
The DNA here is from genome assembly GCF_009829155.1 of Mustela erminea. Taxonomy (NCBI): domain Eukaryota; kingdom Metazoa; phylum Chordata; class Mammalia; order Carnivora; family Mustelidae; genus Mustela; species Mustela erminea. The sequence continues at coordinate 44,912,116 of NC_045635.1, read as the reverse complement.
TATTTTCCCAAGATCTTTTTTTTTTCTATTTAAGTTTTATCTACATTAAGATGATTTACAGACCAGCTCTTCCAGGCTTTGGCTCAAATGTTATAAACTCTCACTGAGGGTGAGATTCTATTGATTAGTGTCTATGGACTTTGTTCATCTCAGGGGTCTTAATCAGTTTAATTAGGCTGACATCCACAGCCCCATGTCATTACCACTAACTGAGGAAGGTTCCAACATGACAGTTATTTGTTCTTGGACAAATCCAGTACCAGCAATAGCAGCAGTGAGCAGGGTTCCAAGCCTCCCAAATGGGGCAAGAAAGTGTGTGGATCCAGGGTGTACGGGGGAGGGGGGGTTTGTTGGTGAGTGGGGCAGGATACAGTTGGTTAGAATACAAGTGAGCTGAGTCCAGTGCTTGCCTGTGTGATCCAACACAGCATTTTAGGGTAGCCATTGTTCAAGCACCTGCACAAAAGCTGTAAGTTGGGCAGCTTTACTGGGCCTAGGTTTTCCTTTGGCATTCCTTCCACACACACAGCCACAGTGCTTAACATGAAAACGAGTTAAAACCCCATCCTTACACCACAGAAGCCATCAGCAAGAGTTACAGGGTTACGGGTCAGGTGGGGGAGGGCCCCTCTGGAAAAAGAAAAAATCAAAAAGCCTCTGGGATTCAAATTAATGAGTGATCTTATGTCGTATTTCCTAGGTTCAGCTACATCTTCATGTATTTCATGAGTGCCTCTCTAGTCACTAATGTCTTCCTTTGGTTGCTAGGTTTCTGGGTAGTTAACCCATCTCCTGCCTCCATTTGTTCAATAGCAATTCCCGTTTTTACTTCGATCTTCGAGTAGAATTGTAAATCAGGTGTGCCAGTCTAGGTTTAATCATTACAGCGTCAAATTGCTCTCCCAGATCGTGTGAACAAAAATGAATGGAAAATTTCGTTTTACAAATCCTACTTTTGGACTTAGCCCATGGCTGAGAACTAAGGAGGCCGAGCGTACGGATGGCAGCGAGGGGTCAATCCACGCCCCGCGTTGGGTCGGCGGTGGAGGAGTCGGAAGTGGTTGGGGTTTGGGGGAGGAGATCCGCTCACACAGAAGAGGAGAGGGTTGATCCGCCATATCTGCTGCTGCTGCCGCAGTTGCGAATGCAGTGTTGGGGGACTTAGCTGCCACTGCGCTGCCGCTAAGGTTCGCGTCGCTTCCCCTTGGCACTTCGCTCTTGCAGCCTTACCCCTTGGCGGCGTAGCCCGCTCTTTCTGGCGTGTTAACCCCGCTCCCTCCCCGCCACCCATCAGGTCCTCAGACCATGGATCCGGGCAGCAGCAGCAGCGACTCAGCACCCGACTGCTGGGACCAGGTGGACATGGAAGCCCCGGGTTCGGCCCCGAGCGGAGACCCAGCCTCCCCGGCGGTTGCCGAGGCCCAGCAGGAGCATCTCAGCTCGGCCTTCAGCCGTCAGCTCAACGTCAATGCCAAACCCTTCGTGCCTAACGTACACGCCGCGGAGTTCGTGCCGTCCTTTCTGCGGGGCCCGGCCCAGCTGCAAACCCCCCCGGCCGACATCACCAGCATCGATGAAACCTGCACCGGCGCGGGCGACCTTCAAGGTAAAAAGCTGGGACGGGGGGCACCTGTGGAGCATTCCAAAGAGGAACAGTTAGTGTTGCATGAAGGTTCCAATTCAGCCGTTACCATGGAACTTTCAGAACCTGTTGTAGAAAATGGAGAGGTGGAGATGATCCTAGAAGAGTCATGGGAGCACAATAAAGAAGTAAGTGAAGCTGAGCCAGGGGGTAGTTCCTTGGGAGATTCAGGGCCCCCAGAAGAAAGTGGCCAGGAAGTGATGGATAAAGAGGAAATGAGAAAATCTAAATCCGTGTTCGTGCCCTCAGGTGCTCCTAAAAAAGAACACGTAAATGTGGTGTTCATTGGGCATGTAGATGCTGGCAAGTCAACCATTGGAGGACAAATAATGTTTTTGACAGGAATGGTTGACAAAAGGACACTTGAGAAATATGAGAGAGAAGCTAAAGAAAAAAACAGAGAAACTTGGTATTTGTCCTGGGCCTTAGATACAAATCAGGAAGAACGAGACAAGGGTAAAACAGTAGAAGTGGGTCGTGCCTATTTTGAAACAGAAAAGAAACATTTCACCATTCTAGATGCTCCTGGCCACAAGAGTTTTGTCCCAAATATGATTGGTGGTGCTTCTCAAGCTGATCTGGCTGTACTAGTAATCTCTGCCAGGAAAGGAGAATTTGAAACTGGATTTGAGAAAGGTGGACAGACAAGAGAACATGCGATGTTGGCAAAAACAGCAGGGGTAAAACATTTAGTAGTGCTTATTAATAAGATGGATGATCCCACAGTTAATTGGAGCAGCGAGAGATATGAAGAATGTAAAGAAAAACTGGTGCCCTTTTTGAAAAAAGTTGGCTTTAGTCCCAAAAAGGACATTCACTTTATGCCCTGCTCTGGGCTGACAGGGGCAAATATTAAAGAGCAATCAGATTTTTGCCCTTGGTACACTGGATTACCATTTATTCCGTATTTGGATAATATGCCAAACTTCAACAGATCAATTGATGGACCAATTAGACTGCCAATTGTGGATAAGTACAAGGATATGGGCACCGTGGTCCTGGGAAAGCTGGAATCAGGATCCATTTTTAAGGGCCAGCAGCTTGTGATGATGCCAAACAAACACAATGTGGAAGTTCTTGGAATTCTTTCTGATGATGCTGAAACTGATTATGTAGCCCCAGGTGAAAACCTTAAAATCAGACTGAAGGGAATTGAAGAAGAAGAGATTCTTCCAGGATTCATACTTTGTGACCCTAATAATCTGTGCCATTCTGGACGTACCTTTGATGTTCAGATAGTGATTATTGAGCACAAGTCCATCATCTGTCCAGGCTATAATGCGGTGCTGCACATTCATACTTGTATTGAGGAAGTTGAGATAACAGCCTTAATCTCCTTGGTAGACAAAAAGTCAGGAGAGAAAAGTAAGACACGGCCCCGCTTCGTGAAACAAGATCAAGTGTGCATTGCCCGTTTAAGGACAGCAGGGACTATCTGCCTTGAAACATTCAAAGATTTTCCTCAGATGGGTCGTTTTACTTTAAGAGATGAGGGTAAGACCATTGCGATTGGAAAAGTTCTGAAACTGGTCCCAGAGAAGGACTAAGCAGTTTTCTTGATGCCCCTGCACAATACTGTGAGAATTGACTACAAAAGTTCACCACTTTCTCTTATTTACTGCCCACTGACAGACTTTTCTTCATCTTTTGCAAAGAGAAAATTCACAGCAAAAATCCGTGTTTTGTCAGCTTTCTCATGTTGAGATCTCAGTTATGTTACTGTTGAATTGACCCACAACTTTCCTCCTTCTATGCCATTTTGCTTCCTTGGACAGAACCCGTGATAGCTTTGTAAGTGATGTGGGTGTAATTGTCTATAACAATGAAAAATTAATATATTTTTTAATTTTTCATTTTCCCTTAGGATATTTAGACAACCCTTGTTCCACGCAGATCAATCAGAGTGTGTCAGTGTGTGTGTACATGTTAAAAAGACAACTAACATGTCAATAAAATATTCCATTTGAAACTCTTCTTGGTATCTGAAATGCTTTTGAATATTTTTAAAAATTTGTACATCATAGTTTTCAATTAGCTTTTTTACTTTCTCAGGTCATTGAACACATCTTATTACTTGGGCTTTTAAAAACTGTCCTCCACTCACTGTTTTAAATGCGCCTTTACAAACTGCACAGGTTTGTATTAAAAGTTTTTCATTTGGAAAACGAATCTATTTGAGGGCTCTTCCCAGTGAACTTTGTTTTCTCTATCCAATTTGAATCAATAAAGGAGCTCTTCTGTTTCCCCACTTGTGATTTGAAGAAGCATATCCACATTACAAACATACCTGGGGTTTCAGACCCTATGTTGACTAAACTCTTATCCACACACTTTTGCTTTGTTCACCATGAGACTTGTGATGTGGGATACAACACAGTAAGGGGCATGATGGTTGAGAAAATACATGCTTTCAATAAGGCTGTAAGTCATTTACTGAAAAATAAGTGTTAGTGTGGGCCCCGAGCTGGGAAATGAGCCCATTCCACCCTTGTATTCTTCTGTGCTTGGAGTTGGTAGGAAAGATAAAAGTTCATTTTTACCATCGGATCACAACCCACATTTCAGTTAGAGACACTAGACTTGTCTCTGTACCCTGTATTAAGGAAAACACTCTGCTCTCCGTCTTGAGATGGCTACTTCGATTGCTAGGACAGTGGCTTTATAACCTGCATAACTATCAACAGCTGCAAGAGCTTTCAGTCTTGGTAAGTTGGTAGTGACCCAGTGTAAACAAACACCTGCCCAGTGGTGGGCAGGGCCATTTCCTCACACTCATGGGCTGGTTGGATGGGGGTGGAGACTGGCTACCAGAACAACCTGGGCCCATGCTTAGGCAAAGACCATGTCCCCTTATTCATGGTCCCTTGGTCTCTGTGCCCATGGACATACAGGATTTCTAACCTGTCAGAGATAGCCACAGGTCTTAACAGCATTAATAGCATGGTTCTGTGAATCATCCATCAGAGATCTTCAGGGGCACCCACATGGGAAATAAGGATTTTTCTTTTGTCCTATGTCAGCTAACCTAATCCACAGGGATACAGCTTATACTGCCTTGGACCCAGAACTTTCATAATAGAATATTAGTGGCAAGAGTTTCATCTTTATTTCAGATTCCTTCTCTTGCCTCTATGCTCTGAATTTTGTACAAAATACAGACCAATTCAGTGTCTACTAGAAGTGTTACCCTGCAGCCCCTTAAAATTATTTCTGGTGCTACATCAACTTCATTTTTTTCCCACAATTTTAGTAATTTGCCAATAGGATTATTGTAGATATATTTCACTAATAGACCAAAGCTACAAGGAAGGACAGAACTTTTTTCCCATCCAGTTTGGATAATTTCCCCTCAAAAACTGGCTCCTTAGTGTCTTTCTCAATAGCCAGTTGAATATCAAATTCTCCACCAGGAGCTCTGAACTGTGTGCGTGTGTGTGTATACACACAACTTCAGAGACCAGGACATAAACTTCTGGAAATAGATGTCAGAAATTAATTCTTTTCATTTCAGTGAGAAACAGATCATCCAGGTGATTGGAGACACCAGCCTGGCTCTTTAGGAAACTGGATTTAAACTCATGGTAACATTTCTTTCTAATGTCCTGAATGCCTTCCTTTCTAGTTCTTAATATCTGATGGTAGTATCCAATATTGCAAACATGGGGCTGTTCACAAACACAAGTTTTCCCTGGTGCGTACAGAGCTGTGTCCTTTCAGAGGTTCCCTATTGCCTCCATTTCAGGCCAGTTTAACTTAACTCTCTTCAGAGCTTCATCTGGCAACCAAGATAATGTAGAATCTCCCCAAGTCAGGCTACATGCTGTGATACATGGTGAACTTCCTGCTTAAGGCTTTCTCAATAAATGTCAACCCATAGGCTCTTGGCAGCTTTTCTCCCAAGCCTCTTCCTTTATTTCTCTGGTCATTATGGGACAAATCTGAAATTCAGGGAAAGGGGCCAACTTATTCTGTATTTCAGCAGAGACCCAAAAAGAAAGAAAAGAGAAGGTTTGGATTGGGTAGAAGTTAGCAGACCTCCCACATTACTCATTTTGAGCATCTTTCTCTGGTACCCAGAACAAACTGCCCGTGCTTTTAATACTTACTACGGTTACTGTTCCTGTCTTCAAAAGACAAATCCTTTCTCAAAATAGACACTCCTTTCACAATGTCTTGATTTTGGTGTACTGCAATGCAAGAGCCTGCTTTTTATAAGGTTTACTTATAAATATTTCACAGTTCAAATATTCAGCTCATTTTAGTTGAAATGGGCTATTTGGTAGCAGGGAGATGATTAGTTACCATTTCATGACCATTAAAAAAGAAACTCTCTAACGACCAAAGAAGTTCTGCCAAAACCTGAGCATTTGAACATGTTCACATTAATCCAGATTTTATGTTTGACAGGGTTCTTTTTATATTTTCTGCTGAGACTATTGGTATATTTCCATTTGTTATAGTTTTTAGTTACAATATCTGCTTAACTTACCCTTTAAAATGTCGTATGGTTTCTTTTATAAGTTAGTGGACAAAAGGTTCAGGCTCTAAGAATCAGCCATCAATAAAAAGGAGTTCAGCAAAACCCCTTATTTTCTACAGACTCATATTAAGCAACCAGAATTTACATACACAGAAAATTTGAAGACGTTTCTCAGACATCTAATGAAGGTATTTCTTTGACTGCTGAACTTCGAAAGCATATGCAGAGAATATTGAGACTTGTCCCCCAATTTTAGCACGAGAGGGCAAAAGCAAACAAAAAGACTTGCCCATGGTCAGGTTGCTGTACACAATCAAGTCACTGTATCTCTCACTTGATACAATATGAATCCAATATGTATCCACTTAAAGCTTTTTTTTTCACATTTGGAACACTGAGTAAAAAAGTTTCCTAAAGTCTCTAACAGAGACTTGGATGAATTATCTCCTCCAGAGACTGCTTTTACTAGCTCTACCAGTGACTTTTGCACACCAGTAAATTCACAGAAGACTGCATGGTCACATGGCAAGTGACTAAGACCCCAAATGGCTTCTGACAGTCCCCGGATTAAAGGTTAGTGTTTGATTTCTACCTTTGTATTTCTTTTGGCACCTTGCTTTAACTGGTGTTCATGTAACCTATATTATTTAGCTTTCTAAACTGCTTTAGCTTCTTTTGCCAGTTTGGTAGGGTGTATGTGTAGAGGTGAAATTAAATGTATTAATACAATTTTTGAATATCTAAAGGCTTAGCTCTGAGTGGTGCTAATGACAGAATGCTCTATCCCCATCTGTGTTCCTCAGTGCATGCTAAGCCAAAAAGAACTGTGATCTTAAATAGTAGATGAGCTGCAACCATGCATTTCGCATAAAGAAGGGCACACATGGGACACCTGGGTGGCTCAGTTGGTTAAGCCTCTACCTTTGGCTCAGATCACGATCCCAGGGATGGAGCCTCGCATCGGGGTCCCTGCTCAGTGGGGAGTTTGCTTCTCCCTCTGCCTCGCCCCTCCCCCACTCCCACCGCTTATGCTCTCTCTCTGACAAATAAATAAATAAAAATCTCAAAAAAATAAAAATAAAAAAGGGCACACAGAAGGTTTGAAGGGCGGGAGATAACCTCTAAGGAGGCCCTTAAAGGATGGTGATTCAGGATGGATGAGAGGTGGTTTCATGTAATCCTGGGGGTGAGTAAAGCATTGCAGTGTTCAAGAAGAACTGTTTGCCTCTATGGATGGTACAGTATTCAAGGCCTGGAGGGAAGTTGGGAGCCTGAGAAATCTGAGAAATTTCATAGCAGAATCTGACCTGGGCCTGCAGGTAGTTGAGGGGGAGGTGTTGAATGCACATTAGATTCATTCTGTAAGATAAAAAGGTCAAAACTGCTGGAAATACTGGCAGCAAGAAAGCCAGCTCTGAGGATGATGGCATTGCCAAGATCCCCAGATATAAGTGTCAGGCTCCACACTATCTACCAATGCCTGACTGAGTTAGTAGAATCCAAGATAACACATGATCTGGATGTGCAGATTGTTAATAGCTGCAGTGAAGGGCAATTTCTGCTCTAGGTCACCCTAATGCCTCCACCTCTGCCAGAAGACTCCATCATTAGAGAAAGAGCCAGCATAAAATTATGTCTGCTTCTGCCTAGGAGATAGTGGGCCTCTTTTTCTTTCCCTGTTCATGTTTCAGAAAGTGATCTTGGTAAGCCAGAGAAAGAACTATGGCCCATGGCAGAGGGGTAAAGTAATGTGCTGTGAAGGCACTAATAGGACCCCCCAAACAAGCCACCTAACCTTCTCTTCCTATCTCCGGTCCCTCATGCATAACATGGAAATAATGCTGGCTGCCCATGTTATGGGATTGTTGTGAGACCTGAACAAGGCAGAAGTTACCAAAGTCCTAGAAATGGTATGTGGCTCAATGCTTGTGAGTTTATTCCCCTCAGGACATAGTCAATCCTTATCCTTGACTGTGTTTTCAACCTAACCAACTCTGCTTTTTCTCACTGGATTTGTTGATTGCTAACCCAATGGCTTTTCCTAACAATGCCCTGTGGTAAGAAAAACTGATTTTTTTTTTTTAAAGAATCAGTATGTCCAGTCCAGGGTGAAGGCTCAGAATTTCTCCAATCCAGTCATAGCTATCCTATTCCCCTTTGCCAGGTGATGGTTCTTTCCAGCCTCCCTTACAGCTGAGTGTGGCCATGTGGCCCAGGTCTGCCCAATGAAGTATATAGAGAATGTATAGGGGATTTATATAGAAAAGGCTGTTTCTTAATAAAAAGGGTAGATGTGAGCAAAGATGATGATACTTGGAATGTGATAGAAATACCTGGAGTTTTTGCAGCCATGTTGTGACAAGCATGTGGTCATAGAGTCAACCTTCTGAAAATGGCTGAGTAGGAGGTTAGAAGCTTTGGAATCCTGGCATTTTTGAGCAGCTGAACCAATGCAAGTGTACTTCTGTACTTCTTATTCTGAGTGGGGTGTGGGGATGGTAAGGCTCTGTTTAGTTATACTGTTGTCTCTAAACTTTTGTTGCCTAGTAAATTAATTGAAAATAGCTTATAGAAATACCAGTGTCCTGGCACCATAGCTAGAAATTCTGGTTAATTAGTCTACCTTGGGGCACCTGGGTGGCTCAGTCAGTTAAGTGTCTGCCTTTGGCTCAGGTCATGATCCCAGTGTCCTAGGATAGAGCCCAGCATAAGGCTCCCTGCTCAGTGAGGAGCCTGCTTCTCCCTCTCTCTCTGCAACTCCCTCTGCTTGTCCTCTCTGTCAAAAAAAAAATTTAAAAAAATCTTAAAAAACAAAATCTACATTGTGGCTTTGGACATTAAAAAAACCTTTCTGTTATCAACAGTGTGAGATACATGACAAGATATAATACAAAGAAACCATGTCAGTCTCACACAGATTCAACAATTAAGAATTCCTGGATCTATACTCCCACATTCTTGTCTACGCACAGGTTATTTTGAAGCTAATCCTGAACATCATGTCACTTAATAAACAATTATTTCAGTATGTATCTCTAAAAGATATATACACTTTAAAATTATAGGCACTGTAACACTATTGCATTTTAAAAAGTAGTTATAATTGTGGGGCACCTGGGAGGCTCAGTGGGTTAAACCTCTGCCTTCAGGTCAGGTGATGATCTCAGGGTCCTGGGATTGAGCCCCACATCAGGCTCTCTGCTCAGCGGGGAGCTTGCTTCCTCCTCTCTCTCTGCCTGCCTCTCTGCCTACTTGTGATCTCTGTCAAACAAATAAAATCTTAAAAAAATTTTTTTTTAATTTAAAAAGTAGTTATAATTGCTAAATATCTTCAAATATTCATCCTTAGCTTAACATTTTCCAATTGTTTCATACATAGTTTTTCTTTCTTAACTTTTTTTTTTTGTAAGTTGGCATACAGTGTTATATTAGTTTCAGGTGTACAGCATAGTGATTCAACAATTCTGTACATTACTCAGTGCTCGCCACAATAAGTGTAGCCACCATCTGTCACCATACAATGTTATTACAATATTATTCATTCTATTCCCTATGCTGTACTTTTCATCTCCATGACTTAATTATTTTGTGACTAGAAGTTTGTACCTCTTATTCCCCTTCACTTATTTCACCTGTCCTTCAAGTCCCTCCCTTCTGGCAAACCAGTTTGTTCTCTGTACTTATGATTCTGTTTTTGTTTTTTGTTGGTTTGTTTTTTAGATTCCACATAAAAGTTAAGTAATATGGTATTCATCTTTCTCTGTCTAACTTATTTCACTTAGCATTATACTCTCTAGGTCCGTCCATATTGTCACAAATGGCAAGATCCCATTTATTTTTTTTTTAAAGATGTTACTTATTTGACAGACAGAGATCACAAGACGGCAAAGAGGCAGGCAGAGAGAGAGGAAGGAAAGCAGGCTCCCTGCCGAGCAGAGTGCCCAACGCAGGGCTCTATCCCAGGACCCTGGGACCACGACCCGGGATGAAGGCAGAGGCCTCAACCCACTGAGCCACCCAGGCGTCCCCCATTTATTTTTTATGGCTGAGTGATATTCCCTTGTATATATGTATACCACGTCTTTATCCATTCATCCATCAATGGACATTTATGCATCTCCAGATAGAAGCACACAGCACTACCTATGAGATACTATTGTCAAAAAGAAGAAGAAGAAAAATCTAATTTGAATCTAATAAAGGCTCTGTCTCTGATTTTAAATCAGATTTCATAAGTCAGTCAGAGAGCAACAAATACCATATGATTTCACTCACATGTGAAATTTAAGAAACAAAACAAATGAACAAAGGGGGAAAAAGACACAAACCATTAAACAAATTCTTAACTATAGAGAGCAAACTGTTGGTTATGGGATGGAAAATAAATGAAATGGATGACGGGAATTAAAGAGTACACTTATCTTAGTGAGCACCAGGTGATGTATAGAATTGTTGAATCACTGTATTGCACACCTGAAACTAATTTAGCACTGTATGTTAACAATTAGTGGAATTAAAATTTAAAAACTTAATAAAAAAAAAAGATTTCAAATATTTATTTAAAAATAAGCAAATATTTATTTCAGCTCAGGATCCAGTTTACTTTCATGCATTATAATTTGTTAATATGTCTATTAGGTCACTTTCAATCTCTGGCTGTTCCTTTGTCTCTCTCTCTCTCTCTCTCTCTTTCAAATTATTTGCTGATGAATTTAGGTCCTTTGCTCTCTAGAGTTTCATAGATTTTCCTGGCATCCTCCCTTTGTCATTGTTTAACATATATGTATATGTCTCCTGACTTACCTATAAATTGGTTGTTAGAGACAGAGCCTTTATTAGACCCAAGTTGGTTTTTTTTTTCTTCTTCCTTTTTTTTTTCTTTTAGCAAGAATACCTCACAAGTAGTGCTGTGTATTTCCATCTGGAGACACATAATGTCTGGTTGTCTCTTTTTTTATAATGTTAGCAGACACTGATGATTATCGCCTAGATCTAATATTTCATTACAGATTATAGAATGAAGTTATTTTATTTATCTTTCTCATTTATTAGCCAGAATACTTCTCTAAAGAGAATCTTCTCCACGTTAATTATTTGGTAACACAGTAGATACACAAATGGAAGGATCGTTATTTGCTTTTTTCCTTCTATTTATCAGTTTCAAATTATGAATTTATTCCCTAGTACTCACAGGGCATATTTTCATAATCACTATGAATGCAATAATTAAATGCACTTAATGTATTTGAATCTACCTAATTACTGTTCTTATAGATGCTCAAGCTGATGCATTTTTAGGCATATAGACTTTTCAGATTAGCTCTTGAATCCTTTTTACATGATCACTGTAGTCCTTCCTCCATTCTGGTACATCAAGTTGTTCTCAGCTAACCTTATACATTTCCTAAAATTAGCTAATTCATCACATAATCTTGATGTATTTTTGAACGGAAAATGCTTGGTAGAGAGCAAAATTATGGTGCATGGCTGCAAGTTACCAGATTCATCACAGTTTCTAGTGCTTTGTAAGGGACAGAGCTAAGAAATATGTATTTTTGAAGTAAAATAGAACATGAGTTTATACTGATACTTCTCATTTGAATTCATGGCTTCAAGGTATATACTTTATGTCATTGATCTTTCATCCATATATCCTTTTTCTGAATACACAGTCCCGACTCCCAGTGACACCAACAAAATTACTCATTACTGTTATCCCACAACTCACAAACAACAATGTAAAAAAAAAAAAAGAACATACCAACAATACCAATAAAAATCCTGATTCTGAAAACAGCTTAAAAATTTCAACTGACTCTTTTGATTCTCAGGTTGTATCTCACAGGAATTTACAGGACAAATGATTATATTTTACAATCGTTAAAAATAGTTTCTGTATTGTTGTGCCACCAATTTGGTTCATGATAAAGTCTATTAGATTCATTTTGCTTTTCATTGCTTTTATCTTATTCAATTAGTTGCATGTAATAAGTATGCAAAAAAAAAATCTACTAAAGAACATATTTTAGCAAAGTCCAGTTTGTCTTCTTGTCCCTTCCAGTCTGTGTCTTCTGTCCCATATGCACATTTTTTTTAGTTTGTTGATTTGAATTCTACATGTACTCATACTCGTTGTGTGTTATAAGTGATTATTAGACAACTTTCCCCATCTTGATTTTTTTCATTCATCAATATATATATGGAGAGTTTTCCAAATCAATATGTAGAAATAGTCATCATTCCTTTATATAGCTGCATAATATTCAATTATTTTATTTTTCATGTCCTCTATTCATGGATATTTAATTTTTACAGTTTTTGTTATAACATGTGTTGCTATGATCAATAACAATTTCATATTTTCCCAATGTTTCTTTGATTTCGAGAATTGGGACTTATGGAACAACAGATATATGCTAAATATTGCTAAATTCTCCTCCATAAAAATTTTACCATTATCCAAAGAGTTTGTCTTTCTAGAAAATGTTCCAGGTGATTTTGAAATTCTGGATAGGTTGAGAACCACTAACTTAATTTGTTATTAGTTGTTTATTATTCTTGTTGTGTTTTGATTTTTTTGTTGTCATTATTACTAGAGCTAAATGCATAACAATCTAATGCACAATTCATCATTGAGATATTCCTACTATATTTGATACTTAATTCAGGGACTGTGCCGAATATATCTTTATATCCACAGTGGCTAGCACAGGGGCAAGAACAAAGCAAGTTCTTATTAAATATGTGTTGGATCAAATGAGGTAGTGATGTATAGTGACATCATATTTTATTGCTTTCCAAAAAAACATTATTTTGCCTGCCCCTATATCAGATGTTTCATTTCTGAAGGCATGGAATGTGTATTATTCATACAGCATGCAACAAATATTTATTTAGAGTGTACCATGTGACCGACAGTATTCTAAGTGGTGTAGATAGAATAGAAAACAAAACGGGTAAATGTCTGTGCCCTGTGGAGTTTATATTTTATTGGCGTCAGAGATATTAAACAAAATAAGAATTGAATATGAACAAAGGAGTACTAAGCATTAAAAAGAAAATCAAAGCAGTGTAACAACGAGACTGACAGGGATTTTCACAGTGCTTAGACCTACCTTCATCTTTTAAGCAGAAACCTGAATCGTGTGAAAGATGGCTTGTCTGTCATAGAGGGCATTTTTTAATATTTATTGATTAAATGAATGCTTTATGATTGCCAAGAGAATTTTATGTCTCTGACTATGTAGCAGTCCCCAGATCAAAGCAACTGCCTTATTCCTCTGTGCTAAACTCTTCCCTTTCCATCCCTCTAAGGTGGCCCATAAAGTCAGCCTGAGAGAAACTGAACCTCATTCCCCATAATCAATACAGTAGATCTTCTGGATATATATCAAACTTTGCAACTGGACAATAGAAAAATACTGTCTCCAGCACACAGGGAGAGTCACAAAATTTTATTATATGCCAAATCACAAAGAAAGTATCAAATAACGTAGAAATAACAAAACCAGCATGCTCTTATCATAATACAATGAATATAATGTTTTAAAAAGTCTTTACATCAGAAAATTTAAAAACTCTATTAAGGACAGCAGAGTTGTACAACAGAAGCATGCTGGGGCCATAAAACTATTAAAAGCCTTGAGTGAGGGTGCTTGGTGGCTCAGTGGGTTAAGCCTCTGCCTTTGGCTCAGATGATGGTCTCAGGGTCCTGGGATTGAGCCCCACATTAGGATCTCGGCTCAGCGGGGAGCTGGCTTTCCCCTCTCTCTCTGCCTGCCTCTTTGCCTACTTGTGATCTCTCTCTCACTGTCAAATAAGTAAGTAAAGTCTTTAAAAAAAACAAAAGCCTTGAGTGAAAGGGGAAATACAAACCAAAATAGCAGCATTAAAAAAATGGTAATGGAAATCCTACATATTATAATATGTGGGAAATATTTAAACAGTTTTAGAGGAAATTGAATAAATTTAAATTTAATTTGAATTTAATGTTTGTATCAATAAATTTTTAAAATAAAATTAAAGAATTCAGTTTTCAACTCCTAAAGTTTGGCAAAAAAAACAACAAAGTAAACCAGAAGAAAACACAAGAAAGCAATGATAAAGATTACAAAAAACACAAAGATATAAAAAATAGAAAAATAGCAGAACTAAATAAATCAAAATATTAATTAAATAAATAAATAAACTAAATAAATAAAATAAATACATAAAAATATTAAAAATAAATTAATAATAAGTAATCAACCACTAGTTAATGTAATAAATAGGTAGAAAACACAAATACACAAAATAAGAAATTAATAGAGGAGAATAACCATTAAGACGGAGAAAAAAATTTTAAATAATAACAAAATAATTCTTTGCACAATAAATTGAAAACCTAAATGAAACGTACGATTTCCTAGGAACAAATAATTTGTCAAAAGTAACTCCAATTGAGAATGAGATCTTAAATAAACCAATTTCCATAGAAGAAATAGGGAGACATATTAAAGAACTCCCTCACAGAAAAGCATCAGGCCTTAAAATTTTCACAGAATTTTACTAAAAACTTAATCACCAACTAATCACAATTCTACATAATTCATTAGTCCTAATGCTACACAATATATTCTAAATATAGGAAAGTAATAGGAATTCAAATTATTTTTATGAAATGAGAATAACATTGGTAACAAAACCTGATATAGTATAGTAAGTTATAGGACAATTTCAATTATGAATATAGATGCAAATCTCCTAGATTTAATATCAATAGACAGAATTTGATACCACATTAAGAAAATAATATACTAAAGGGACGCCTGTGTGGCTCAGTGGTTGGGTGTCTGACTCTTGATAATGGCTCAGGTCATGATCTCAGGGTCGTCTGAACCAGTCCCAGGTGAGCTCTGTGCTTTTCTCCCTCTCCTTCTGTCCTTACCATGCTTTCATGCTGTCTCGCCCAAATAAATAAATAAATAAATAAAATATTTTAACAAAAGATAATAATATACCATGAACAAGTGGGATTTGCTGTTGTCAATCAGGGGTTATTCAATAGTTAGGAAATATGTTAATATACTTAATCTTATGACAGGCCTAAGGAGAAAAATCATAAAAATCTCCAGAAATTCTGAAAAAGAATCCAGTGCAACCCAACACTTATTACAAAAAAATCAAAACAAAATAAAATAAACTTGCAAAAACTCAACAAAATAGGAATTACAGGTACTTCCTATATATGAGTATATATTTGTAAGGAAGTGTCTATTTTATATCAATACTAAGTAAATAATAGAATTCATAATGGGAAACACAAGAGACCTTCCTGCTAAGGTCAAGAACAAAGAAAAGTTGTCTACACTTTTTCAAATATTTCAGCTTTCACTATTCAAATGTGCAGTGGAGCTACTAGCCACAACTAAAAAACAAACACTAAAAAAATTTTTTTTTTTGAAATAAAAAAATTTTTTTTTTAATTATAGGTATATGAATTACAAAAAGAATCGAAACTCTAGATTATATGACATTGGGACAAGTCAAAAAATGCAGTGATAAAACTACACAAATAATAAAAGATTTGGTAAATTTAGAAGGATATAAACTGATATACTAAAATCAATGACTTTTAATACACATAAACAATAACCAAAAACAGGATATAAACAAAAATGTCATTTATAATACAACGAATAAGATAACATTCTTAGAAATAAACTTGACAAGAAATGTAGAAAGCTATATGAGGAAAAGTTTAGCCTCCGGAAATCCATAAAAGTAGAAAAATTAGATTTTGTTTTTGAATGGGAAAGTTCAACACACTAAAATATGATTAGTGTCCAAATTTAATTCATTCTCAATATAAATATACCAGCAAGTTGTTGTTTTCTAGAGAAAAGATGAGTTTTTTCTAAAGTTTCTCTGGAGAAAAAATAAACATTCAAAAATAGCTACAATACACAATGAAAAAACAAACAATGAGGGAGACTAATAAAAAGTCAGTCAAAGAGAAATTGAATAATCAGGTGAGAGAAAATATTTTTCCCCAAATATATTAAGGATAAAGAGCTAATATTCCAAATAAATGTACTTTTTAAAGTCAAGTAAAAAAAAAGACCATAATCCATCACAAAAATGACAAAAAAGCAGAACAAATAGTTTAGAAGAAGAAATACAAATGGCCTTTAAATATATTTAAAGATGTCAAATCTACTGATAGCAGCAAGAACTTAAATTAACACTACTTTGGAAAACCATTTCTCACCTATTAGGTTGTCTGTTCTCTGTTCCTATCTGTTATGATTCATGTACCACTATCTCATGCATATATTATTTTGGGTGTATTATGCATTGAATACTAAGCAGGTACTAATCAAGCTACCTTTATAGGATAAGGAATAGAGCTTGGTAGATAGAAAATGCTCAATAAGCACTAGTTAACTTTATTTCAATTCATTAACACCATGAATAATATATGAGCTGGGTCCTCCTTCAACACTTTGGAAAGCAGTTGGTGCGCTTTATCCAATATTTCACATTGTACAAATGATCTATATGCGCCCATACTGTCTTGCAATACTAAAAATTACAGAAGCAATCCTGTGCAATTATGGAACCAAATTACTTATACACAGTAGTGAATAGCATTGGGAAAATAATTCTGTTGACTCTATTTTTCTCAGTCTGAACTGACAAAGGAGATGGTGCTGGCAGCTGAGGAAAATCTGCCTTTGGTATGTCAGGTCTGAACAAGTCTGGGTCAAGTGCATGGTTACCATGGCAACAGCACAATCAGGATGCATCATCTCCCATAGCAACAGCATCATCGAGGGGGCCTAATGTCTGAGTAAAAGCTTTCTCTCCATGTCAGGCCCTATTTGAATCCACATCTATAGTTACACCCTGGGGTGCGAGTTGCAAGGATACAGAGAGACCACAAGGAAACACAAAAGCAAGAATTATAAGTCATTTCAACAGCTTTTTTTTTTTTTCAGACACCACTGCCCAACACTATTACATTAAGGTATGGGAGAGCACTTTCAGTCAGATCTGAAATGTCTGAAACCCAATTATGGAAGTAGAAAAAGGCAAAATCTTAGCTTAAACAGAAAAGAAAATATATCTCCATCCTAAGACAGTCCCCATTACCTACAACTTCCACAACACACTCTCAGAAGTTACTCATCCAATTGTTCCATTGTTAATTAAGGATAGAGCTACAAAACCAAAGCTGACACTATAATACTCTTGCTGCCAAATTTGCATACATTTACGGAAAGGAATATGAAAGACTCCAAAAACTGGAATCATTTAACACAGCCTTGTTCATTTACTATCAGCACCCACAACTGTTACCAAAAATATAGGTGAAGCATCCTCAGGTAGAAATGAAACACCAAGTAACCAATTGCTGTAGTCCTTCCAGACAGTAGTCAAGTCTGGGTTAAAAGGAGAAAAAAGGATCCCCATATGTTAACACAATAGCCAACCAACTCCCGCATATAATCTGGTGACCTGTGTGTAAATATTACTGCCATCCCTAAGAGCACTGGGGTAAGTTCAGCGTGTTGTCAAATTCTCCCTCATTTGATCCAACATTTCTCATATAGCAGCTTGTCTTCAAAAAAATTTGCACATCCGGGCATTGTATGATTTATAATGTTCTGACAATCTTTTGCGGAACCCATTTCATGTCGATACAGGAGAGCTAGCTCTTAGCCTCATGTTAGAAATCAGAAAAGTGAAGTTTGAGGAAACGGAGGTTGGTCACCAAAGGGTCTTTGATGCGACCCAGGTCAAACACTTGGCCTTCAACTTGCACAGTCGTAACTGGAAAAACCACTGAGATGAAGAAGCAGAATAAAGACACTTGTTGATTTGCTGACAAAGTACTCCCATAGGAGTGCTGGGACTGTGGTAAGGAGGGGCTCTGTTAGGGAAAGAGGCAGCTGGGCTCTGCAAGTTTCTGGGAAGTCGAGCAGTAGCAGATGATGGCACAGATGAGCACAGAGAAAGCAGTGTGAGTGAGACTTAATGGTCATGTGAGGAAATGAATTTTGGAAGCCAAGAGATAATCAGACCCATGAGTTGAGGTCACTTGTCTCCCACCGCACCCCCATTAATGTAGAAAGATCCAACGAGGGAGTGAGTGTTAAATTTTCTGATCCCAGTGCAGTACTACTTGAATAACACCAAAGAGGGCAAAGGGGTAATGTCAGTTTCAAACATCTGTTGGAGGGGAGGCCACAGCAATATATTGTTGTGACAGAACAATCAAGTATGATATCAATACACCTCACTCAGTTCTTTGACATACTTTCAGCACACATTTACTAAGCGCCTGCTGAGAGCTCGCTCCTGTGCCAGCAGACTGAGATTGAGTCTGCGTCACTCAGGGACAAACTGAGTGTCAGTAAGAATCATAACTAAGATGGACCTAACTAAGCACACCAACTGCGATTAAATATCGAGACCACAGCGACTCTAAAGAGACACAGACCTCACAGTCACCATTACTAAATGCTAGGAAATAAATTCATTGTTTTGAAATTGGGTGAGCAGAGGCAAATAATGAAACAATTGTCCCGTGTTTGGCATATGAACTGTAACATTGGTTCCCAAAGAGTGGATGAGGGAAGTTGCTCATCAGAGAAAAAGTCTATCTCATACATAAAGAAGGGTAGATAGAATTAAAATATCTCCATTTTAAGCCTCAAGGGACACTAGCGCCCCATGCTGGCATTATAAAAAGAGGGGCAGCCATGCAGTATGTGCTTCCTGAGAGAATAATGCAACACTGCCTCTGAGACTTTCTTGCCAAAATAGGAAGACTGGATCAGAAGAGGACCCCGGCTCTAATTCCCTGTCACAAATGGCAGAATTCCCTTGTTTCTGACGGCTGGACTAACATTCCCCTGCTCACATGTCCTTCCTGTCAAGAAACAGCATCTTCCACAGAAGACCCCTACATGTGGCCCATCCACTTCCGTGGGCAGAACTGGGTCACGGGGCCACCACCGTTGGAAGCAGAGGAGGCTGGAAATACCATCACCTGGCAAAGGAGAATGGGATAGCAATCAATGACTGCACTGGAGAAATCCAGAGTCCCACCCTGGGATCGGGCATGACCCCTCCCCCCCCTTTTTTTTTAAACAAAATCAGTTTTTCTTACAATTGGGCGTTGGTAGGAAAGGCTGTTGGATCAGAGATCAATAAATCCAGTGAGAAAGAGAGGCAGGGCTCCTAGGATCAAAAACACAGTCAAGGGTAAGGACTGAATATGCACCGAAGGGGGTAAATTCACAAAGATTGAGCCACATACCGTTTCTAGGCACTTTCATACCTGCCACCTTCTTCCGTGCTTCCAACCGTTCTATAACACAGGTAGCCGGCATTAATCTCCTTGTTATGCACGAGGGACCACAGACTCCTAGAGAAGGGGCGAGGTGGCTTGTTCAGGGTTCTGATTAGTGCCTCTAAGGCACATTATTTTCCCTCTACCCTGGTCCATTGTCCCACCTCTGACTTACTACATTTACCGTGAGAAACAGAAACGGGGGAAGGGAAAGGGGTCCGTTCTTTCCTCAGCACAGTACAAGACATAGTGCATGTCAGGAAGGGGACACACTTTTAATTCTGGCCACTTCTCTGATGATGGGAGATGGTGGCACAAATGGGGCTGACAGGGTAGACACCTGATCCTGCCTGATATGGGCTGAATTGCGTGCCCGCAAGTTTCCTATATTAAAACTTTAACCCCCAGTACCTCAGAATATGACTGTACTTAAAGATTGGACTTTTGAATACGTGACGCTCAGGTTGAAATGAAGCTGTGAGGGTGGTCCCCACTCCCATCTGACTGGTGTCCTTATGAGAAGAGGAGATTAGGACACACGGAAAGAAACCAGGGGTGTGTGAACCCAGACAGACGGCATGTGAAGAGGCAGCAAGACGGTGTCCATGTGTAAGCCAAGAAGAGAGGCTCCAGGGGAAACCAACCATATGGGGACCTTGATCTTGGCCTTCCTAACTCTGGAACTGTAAGAAAATAAACCTTTGTTCTTAAAGCCACTCAGTGGGGGACATTTTGTTATGGCAGCTCTTGTAAACAAATACACTGCCCCACACTATCCCTGCTGCCCATGCTGCACAGCCTGATCCAGCGTGACATGTGGGATCACACGAGCTCAGCCATGCACTGACACAAGAAGACTTCAAGGCCTAACACACCACCACGGAAAGTGGCTTAGAGACTCAGCGATCTTACCATACTCGGAGGTAGCTGCCACCCTGGTCGTGTTGCCAGTACGTCCGACCGTAGTTACAAAGAATGCCTCTGATGTGCAACTGGTCCCACGTGCTTCTGTTGTGACATCAGAGGCTTGACGATGTCCTGCCAGAACATCAGAGGAAGTTCCCAGAAGACCTTTCTGATGCCCCATACTCCACTTCATGCCAGTAATAGGTTGCCACTCACAAGGGCAAAGAGTTGTTCTTCTTTACGTTGACTTTACTCCCCTACCGTGTTTTACCCCAAGCCAGAAGGGTCTGACTCGGTTCTCCTCCGTCCTTAGTGTCCATCCTTAAAGGACTGTGTTTCCTGACGTGAGAATCCTGCCGAACTGAATGCTCTGTTCTCTAGTTAGGTAGATGCGTGTGACTCAACGCCATTTGTAGACTGATGAGTTCTTGGTGTGTGAGTCTGTTTTGAAGAGTACCGGCAAGAGGGAGATTCCCATTATTAAAACAACTCAGGATCTAGTCTTTGGACTAGATATTTAATATTTAATATTCCATTAAATTTCAATCAGTGTTTTCATATGTCATGAATCCTGCAGACTCGCCTGTTGTTGTTTCGCCTGTTCCGCCTGTTGTTGACATGTGACATTCCCTCTTTCCTCTGAAAACTTACTGTAGACTTACTCAGCTCTTCATAGAAAATCCAGGCACTGAAGGTAAGAAACATACCTGCTCACAGTAGATACTGTAGGTGAGCAAGAGCAAGGACACAGGAGGATGCCCCGTCATTATTAATTCTACTAATTATTCTGTTGATAGTTCCGTGCTTGCCTATTAGTTATAAAATCTGTCTTCAATAGATGAAGCAAACCCTTCAGATACCCAAATGAGAAAGGAGAAGTAGTGTGGTGGCTGAGTGCTGTCTCTGTCGATTATATTGGAGGTATATCAGAAAAGAGTCCCCTAATGTGAGAGAAACGGTGAATAGGTTGTGTCCACCGACACTGACCCTGGGGGCAAAAATGGTTTTTGTTTGTTTGTTTGTTTGTTTGTTTGTGTTTCTTTCCACAGGAGATGGCCGGGCTTCTTTGATGAGAGTTAGAAGAGAGAGTATAATTTCTCTGCTCTGCTCTTGAAGTAATTCACTAAGAAAAGAAACTTCACCATCAGGGGTCTGAGAATCCGGTGTAGGTAATTTCTTATCTCACGTAATTTAATCTTGAATAGAAAATAAAGGGTCTGTGATGAAAAAGCCTTTCAATTCTCTTCTGTCTCACAGAATTGAGAACACCCCTCTCACTCATGTACTGAAACAACACATCTATTACTGGGAGACTTGTTTGTTAGGGAAGGGGAAACCTTACTTGATCATTGCCTAAACTCACCCCTAAAATATCTGAGGTCTGGCCGACAAGGCATGCAGTGAATACAGTGGGATCCCAAAGGTTGGTTCCACATTTTTCTTGCCAACTGAAAAGAAAATGGAAACCTTGTATTTCTAACTTGAACAGTGTCTTTAGGTTACATGCTACAAGACCGTTAGGCTTGCAAACATTATGCTAAGCAAAGCAACCCAGACACAAAAGGACACGTCCCTTAGGGTTTGACGGATGGTTCAATGTCTAAAGAGGAGGCAAAACCAGAGAGACTGAACGTAGAGTAGAGGATACCAGGGACTAGGTGGGAAGAGTAGAGGGGGAGTCATTGTTCAATGTGCACAGAGTTTCTGTTTGCAGTAGTAAATGGCTTGGCAAGAGTGGTCATAGTTGCACAAGATTGGGAACCTAATTAGTGCCTCTGAATTGTATACTTCAAACGATTACAGTGACCGTTTCACACCCTAAATATGGTTTTGCCACAATAAAAACATTTTAGGGCTTTTGATCAGGAGGCGGAAGTGTCTCCCGAGGGCCAGAGGCAGCCTTCCAGAAGGGGTACCTACCTAAGTCTGTCTCTGAATAATGATGGCAGAGCCCCGGCAGTGTCTGGTACCCAGCAAGGGCTGCATAGGGATTAGCTGCTGCTGAAATCATCATCTGCCCTGCTCCTTCTATGCACAAGTTGTGTCTCTGCGATCCCATGGACAAACCCGTGCACCTGTCAGCCTTCTGACTGCCCTTTCCCTGAAGTTTCCCCTGTCTTCCCCCTCCATTCTGCCGGTTCTGGTATGCTGTTACCTCAAATGTGCAATGCATGATGTCAGTGATGGTAGTTTTTAGTTTTCCATTTTTCAGTGTATCCGTTTGATTTAGAAATTCTAGTGTCCTGGGGCGCCTGGGTGGCTCAGTGGGTTAAGCCTCTGCCTTCGGCTCAGGTCATGATCTCAGGGTCCTGGGATCGAGCCCCGCATCAGGCTCTCTGCTCAGCGGGGAGCCTGCTTCCTCCTCTCTCCCTCTCTGCCCGTCTCTCTCTGCCTACTTGTAATCTCTGTCAAGTAAATAAATAAAATCTTAAAAAAAAATAAATTCTAGTGTCCTGATAAAACCTCACGTTTGTCATCCATATTCTTGAACATATTAATCCTAATTATTTCACAGTCCGTGTACTATTGGGGTATTCTGGGGGTGTTTATCTCTTCCTCTTTCTCTTCATCTGGTTTTTGATGAGTCTGGTGGTTTAATTAAGTGCCAGGCATTGTTTACGGAAAAGCTGAGTGCTCCTGGAGGATGTGTCTCCCTCCGTAGAAGTTTTACCTTCTCCCTGGCAGGCACCCAGGGTAGGGGCCATGACATCAATCCAGCCAGGGGCTGAGCTCCAAGGGTGCTCCGGGCTTTTTATAAAGTTTGCACCACCTCAGGTTCCCCCTGCCCCGGATGGTAGGTAGCCCTTCAGGGGTCCCCACTGACAGTCTGGGGTGTTTTCTGGGGGCCCTCTTTCCGGTGAGTTCTGCAGGCACGCCTCTTTTTACTTCCCTCCACCCTGGGACTGCTGAGATACCTGTTGAGGCTTTGAACAGCTGTCTGTTCAACTTCCTAGTCTCAGGTCCTATGCAGCTTAGGTATGGAGGAATGCCTCCAGGGAGAAAATCACCCAGTACAGGTCTCAGGTCTCTCTGCCTTTCTTCTTCCTAAGGCCTCGACTTCTCAAATACTGACTGCTTTGTAAGTCGGACTCTTGAGTTTTGTTCCCTAGCCCCATGAGTTTTCTGAGGAGCTGCTGTCTTCTCTCACTTGGTGGGTTCTTTGTCTATAGAATGATGCCCTGTCACTCAGGGCACTGTGGCCTTCAGCACTTCCCTGAGGGGAGAAAAGTAGCACAGGATTGCTGCATCCCCCTGCAGAGATTCTCTGTTCTCCAGATTTCCTCTACCTGGATGTGCTGGGCAGAGAAGAAGCTCTCTAATGCCTACAGGCAATGTTGGCTATCTTCCCCCCTTTATCCAGACTTTTCTTTTTCTCTGTGAGATAATAGGACTGAAACGGGCTCTTTCATCACGACCATAGGTGGAAGTGGAAATGACCCCTCCATGAATTTTACGTCTGTTTTTTTTTTTTGTCTAAAATAAATACACAAATCCTGCTCTGAAATATGTTCCAAAAGAATATTAATTTCAGGAGTTTGTCCTACCAGGTATTAGTAGAATGCTGAGGTCTGAAACACACATTTTGACAAAGCAACAGCTACAAAATCATCAAGGAAAAATGTGTGACCTAACAATTTTTTTCTGCAATCAAATCTGTCATTCAAGTATAAAAGCAATAGGCAAAAAATTGGAAGCACGTGCTAAGTCAGGGACATTTATTCTAAGGACTCTGCTTTAATGAATTTGGTATCGTACGAACTCAGTCAATAACGATAGAAAACCTGAGGCAAATAGACCGCTATTGAGAGCCAAATGTTCATAAGACTAACAAATCAAGTGAAAGAGCTGTAAATAAAGCTAACATTTTTAAGGCAAACATAGAGGCATGGAAAGAGAGAGAAGGGTATTCTAACCGGATCTTTGATCATAGCTAGACATTAGTAAAGAATGTCCAAAGGACAGATTAGGAACATTGCAAAGAGCTGTACTTAGAAAAATACCAACAAGAATGTTGGTTTGCGGGGATGATAGCGGAGACTCGCTTCTTTCTGCTTCTGCCCTCTAAATTCAAATGAATTCCTTGGAAATATTTCAACCAATTATCACAAAAAGAGTGTAACCGGTGGAAAGGAAAACGTGTTCTACCTAAGGACCTAAGGATTTGAATATCTATGCCATGGTGAATTCCCTGACCATTGTTTTCTTTCTTTAAAAGATCGTATTTATTCATTGGAGACAGAGAGATACAGAGAGAGAGACAGAGAAAGAGAGAGAGGGAGAGAGAGAGAGAACATGCACAAGGGGAGAGGGAGAAGGAGAGGGAGAAGCAGACACCCCACTGAGCTGGGAGCCTAAGGCAGGGCTCTATCCCAGGACCCAGAGATCATGACCCAAGCCCAAAACAGATGCTTAACCACGTGAGCCACCCCTGTGCCCCTACCACTGTCTAGAATTAAATCGAGTTTCAGTGATGGGCATCAAAGAAACACCAACATTCCTAGAAAAACACAGGAAGAGAGGAGAAAGAAATACAGTACACAGACACAGGAAAAAAAAAAAAACCCGAAAACAAAAAACAGAAAACAAAACCAACAAAGAAAAAAAAAAACAGGGTCTGCTTTTAATGGGTGAACATCAGGAAAAATGGAAGCTCAACTGTGACATAAAGGAGAGATGGACACACAAGAGAATTACCAAGGGAACTACCTGCAGCATTTGCAAGAGCTAGGCCTGGCCTGCGGGGCAGGTGCATCCACTCTGCCCCTCCAAATGAAGGAAACAGCAGGATCCACCTTCCCAAAGCAGCAACTATAGCTGATTCTCAGAGGCCTGACCCACCTGTGCACTTCTCAAGACCACCACAGTTTTGCCTCGCCACCTGCTCAGGTGACTCCAGTAGGCTTTATGTCTCCTAGGTGTCCTTTCAATGGCAGAAGGGGATCCAAGGCTTGCATCTCTCTCTACTCCAGCCAACAGAAAGGTTCCAACTGTATATGGTGGCTCCCGTCATTCTGCCCAGCAAAACATCCTGGCCAGGCGCCTGCAGTTCCTCCACTCATTGGCAGAAAGCAACTGGGCCTGGCATTCGTACCAGAAGGCGATCCAGTTTTGGGGTGCCTCCACACTCCACCCAGTGGTGGAGAAATACCCAGGCCTGCAGCTCCTAGCCCTCCACCAGCAGCAGCAGGTGTCATGGTAGATGACCCCCTCCCTTGGGTGTACTGGTAGATATAGAATAGGAAGGCCAGTGGTACTGGGTGCTGAAACACAGGCCAGGCGAGAATGTTCTGTATCCTTTAGGCCCTGAATCCCACACACCCACCTAATGACATCCCACGGCCCATGGAAGCATTTTCTGCTACCACGGGCATGTCTGGCAGTCACCCATCAGAAAATCAGGTGGACTCAGAACAATGTGGCTCAGGAATGCTTTGCAAAAGCTCACGAAATGAAGTGACAGTGGAACTGCATCCCCCCCAAAGTAGGCCAGAACAGGCAGGCCGAACCTTAAAACAGGGCAACTTACTATGAAAGGATCAGGAGTCTTTTCATAGACTATCTAAACTGTGCAGGTCAGGATAAAAAATTGTTCTTCAGACGTAGAGCCAGGGAAGTCAAAACTTAAATGAGAAAAGGCAAACCCCGACAACAACAGAGATGAATCCGATGTTAGGACTCGCTTGCAAAGATTTTAAAGTAGCCAATATAAAATTTCTTGAAGGAGTAATTATGGATTACTATGAAGTTAAAAAAAAAGATAGCAAACCTCTGCCAAGTTACAGAAATAATATGAAACATGCCAAATGGAAATTAAATATTTAAAAATATCATAAAGAAAATAAAAAACTGTTGGCGGGGATCCACTGTAGACTGTAGATGACAGAAGATGAAATCAGTGAACTTGAGGACAGGTCAGACTATGCTGTTGCTCAGGAATGAAAATGTTGTTAAGGAAAACGGTACAACAAGCAAACAAACACAGACCGAGTTTGGGAGCTGTGGGATGAAAGCCAATGGGCTAACATTTGAATCATCTGAGTTCCAGAAAGAACGAACAGTCGAAGCAATATAGATCCAATTCAGATATGACACAGCAGCTAGAGTGATCAGACAGGGAAGACAGCCTTTTTGTCCGACATCTTAGTGAGGCTGCAGGGGTGGACGCTCCTCTCCCAGCTTCGCTATGCCGCCCAAGGATGACAAGAAGAAGAAGGATGCCGGAAAATCGGCCAAAAAAGACAAAGACCCAGTGAACAAATCTGGGGGCAAGGCCAAAAAGAAGAAGCGGTCCAAAGGCAAAGTTCGGGACAAGCTGAATAATTTGGTCTTGTTTGACAAAGCGACATATGACAAACTCTGTAAAGAAGTTCCCAACTATAAGCTTATAACTCCAGCTGTTGTCTCGGAGAGACTGAAGATTCAAGGTTCCCTGGCCAGGGCAGCCCTTCAGGAGCTCCTTAGTAAAGGACTTATTAAACTGGTTTCAAAGCAAAGAGCTCAAGTAATTTACACCAGAAACACCAAGGGTGGAGATGGCCCAGCTGCTGGTGAAGATGCATGAACAAGATCCACCAACTGTACATTTTGGAAAATAAAATTTTATTTAAAAAAAAAAGACAGGGAAGATAAACAACTATGATAAATATGTTCAGATTTCTAATGGGATAAGTAGACAACAGGCAATAATAGATAGGTAATGGAGGTAGATAGGTGGAAACTGTGAAAGAGAATAAAATGGGAATGCCAGAATTCATGCTATGGCAATAGCTGTGAAAAAGGGGGTCTTTGATGGGGTTCTCAGGAGTTGTGACCTGCCCAAGTAGAGAATCAGTGACCTTGAAGAATGGCCAACAAGGACTTCCCAAAGTGATCCGCAAATAGAAGAAAAACAAAAAACAAACAAACAAAAAAAACATGAAAAAATGCAGAGTAGAACATCCCAAAACTGTGGAACAATTTCAAAATACATGACGTAGACATAATTGAAATGCCAGAAGTGGAAGTAATGGGAAAAGGAGCAGAAAAGCTATTTGAGAAATGATGACTGTGAAATTTCCAAATTACTGATAGGCACTGAATCAGATACCCAGAAAGCTCACAGGACAGCAAGCTACCTCGTGGCCTATAAATGTGAATAAAAGAAAAGATAAATAAGAAATCTGGAAGAAAGCCAGACCAAGACACACACGCACACACGCACACGCACACGCACACGCACACGCACACGCACACACCAAGAACACCAAGAACAAAACCCATAGAGGAACAAGAGGAAAATTACAGTGAAGTCGTGTGAGTGATCATGCAAGCAGAAGAGAATTAGGGGACATTTTTCGTGTGCCAAAGGAAAAAATAATTCACCAACCTAGCATCCTTATATACCTGGTTAAAACTATTTGGTAAAGAAGCGTCCATAAAGACTTCTTCTCTCAGACAAAGAAAAATGAAGGGAACTGTCACCATTAGACCTATCCTGCAAGAAATGGAAAGATTTTACTCAGGAAGAAGAGAAATGATGAAGGTCAGAAATTTGGATTTACATAAGAAAGGGAGTGCCTCAGGGAAGAAACACATGAAGGTAAACAAAGTTAATTTTTCTTAATAGGTCGAAAAGTAACCTGTTAATTTATGTTATTTTTTAAAAATTTACTTATTTGAGAGAGAAGAGAGAGAGAGAGGGAGAGACAGAGTTCGTGAGAGAGAGCAGGAACAGTGAGGAGAGGGAGAAGCAGACTCCCCACTGAGCAGGGAGTCAGATGCAAGGAGATGCGATGCAATGTGGGACTGGACCCCAGGACTCCGGGATCATGACCTGAGCCAAAGGCAGATGCTTAACCAAGTGAGCCACCCAGGCACCCAAAAGTAACTTGTTTAAATAATAAATAATAAAATTTATCTTATTCTTGATAAATGCCAAATAATGAGAGTCATAACGTAGCCAGTGAGTATAGCACAGGAGTAAGTGAAAAGAATGGCCGTCATGGAAAAATGGGCAGAAACAGTGTAAGTTACCTGCTCGGTTTGTCAAGAGTGTCATTTGAAGGTGCCCTTACATTAGTTTGAAGTGAAATGCACCCTCCAAGGAAATATCTAAAATGTTTTTAAGCACCTATAATTGGTACACTAAGAAGTGAACGAAAAAACTGCCTTTATGTAAAATGCTCAATTAAAACCAGAGAAAGCAGGGAAGTAAGCCTCTTGTAACGAATAGAAAAGAGCTACACGCATGGTTGATATCAGTGCAAGTATTTCAGAATCCACTTTAAATGGGAATGGTCTCTAAATAGCAATCAAAAGTCGCAGTGAATTTTACAACTGCAGCAGTATGTATTGTCCGCAAGCCCCTACTTTCAGTACAGTGATTCCGATAGGCTTAAGTAAAGGGATGGAGAAAGACAGACCGTGCTAACAGTAAGCTAAAGAACTTCGGAGTGTTGATAAAAATTTTAAACTGTCAGGGGCATAAAACTCACAGAAATCGACAGAACTGTCACAGCCACAGGAAGCCTAAGAAGATACTAAGAGTACTAAAGATGAGGTTGTACCCTGCATGGGATCTTGGAGCACAAAAACAACATTAGAGAAAAGCTGAGAGAGTCCGAATAAAGTATAGTCTTCGGTTAATGATAGCATCTCAATATCAGCTTGTTACAATGTGCCACATTACCATAAAATGATAATAATAGAGGAGATGTGATTGTGGGGGTATATGAGAACTGTCTTACTCTCTTCCTGGTAATTCTGTAAGCCTCAAACTGTTTCAAAATGTAGGCTTTACTTTCAAAAACCACATTGCTACTATGTTGCAGGAGTTGCAGTTATCTCCAGGCTGGCCGGATAGTCAGTTTTTTTTTTTTTTTTTAAAGTATATTCAACCCTACTCCTGCAACAAGGCTGTGGGCCAGCAGCAACCGAACAGCTGACATGTGGATGGATGAATTTAAAGAGCTCTACGGCCATCACAGCCCCCTGCCCCTGTGGAGCCCTTTGGGGATGTAACAGAGAGGAGGCAGCTCCATGCAAAACTCCGGTGGAAGGGTTTCAGGTGTTCTTGGAGAACATGTACCCAGAATCGCACGGGCCCGACCACAAGCCTACCTCCTTTGGGATGTTCTGGAACAAACGACTGAAAGGTTACTGCTTTGACTCTTACCCTCCCAGTGGAAACCAAATCATGGGACACCGGGTCCTTTTGTACCTGTCATGGAATGCGAAAGCAGCAGTTTTTCAAGTACATGTCCCAGAATGAAGTACGCTATTGCACCCACCAGCCACAGCCTGCATAGCTGTGGACGCAGGAACGGATGTTCTCAACCTGCATGTCTGCCAGGAAACTGCCACAGAGAATCAGAAGTTCATCTTGCGGGGGATGGCTCTTTATTTCACGTACACTCCAATAAACGCGTTCAGGCTGAGAGGAAGGTATCACCCTTACGGGACTACATGGATAGGGAACATCAGAAAGGGCTTTTCAAGGGACACATGAAATAAAGTGTCACGAACCAAGGCCCCCATGGAAGGAGCGGGAAGGCCCCCGGACTCTGTGCCCAACAGAAACGTAGCTGAGGACAGTGACAGACCCACCCGAAGCCTGACTGCTCCTCTTTTATAAGGAAGTCATTTTGCAGTCTGTGAAAGTGATGTTGGATTTCATAAGCTTCATACTGATTTTGAAAACTTCAAAATTGCTCCCAAGTACCCTATTTTCAAAGGGTAGTGATAAAGTATTAACTCTTGGTATTCAGAGAATTAAAACCTTTCCGTATTTTTCTTTTTCTATTTTTTTTAAGATTTCATTCATGTACTTAAGAGAGAGAGAGAGCAAGGCATAAAAGAGCAGGAACAGAGGGCAGAGGGGAAGAGAGAGAGAGAAGCAGACTCCTCACTGAGCAGGGAGCCTGACGCAGGACTCAACCCCAGGATCCCGATATCATGACCTTAACCAAAGGCAGACACTTAACTGACTGAACCACCCAGGTGCTCCAGTACTTTTCTTTTTTTTTTTTTTTTTTTTTTTTTTTTTTAAAGATTTTATTTATTTATTTGACAGACAGAAATCGCAAGTAGGCAGAGAGGCAGGCAGAGAGAGAGAGGAGGAAGCAGGCTCCCTTGCTGAGCAGAGAGCCCGATGCGGGGCTCGATCCCAGGACCATGGGATCACGACCTGAGCCGAAGGCAGCGGCTTAACCACTGAGCCACCCAGGCGCCCCGCTCCAGTACTTTTCTATCAAGACAAAAAAAAAGTCAGTCTGGTCCAGTGTCATCCAAAGCCATTGTTTTCTTGTTGATGCTGTGTTTCAATGCTGTCTACGTGGTGTTTTAAAGTCCTCTACTGTTATTGTTGACTTATCAATTATTTCTTTTGTGTTTGTCATTAATCGTTTTACGTATTTGGGTGCTCCCATGTTGGGTGCATGAATATTTTTTTTTTTTTTTAGGGAGGCGGGGGAGAGGGGGAAGCAGGCTCCCTGCTGAGCAGAGAGCCCAACGTGGGGCTTGATCCCAGGACCCTGAGATCATGACCTGAGCTGAAGGCAGAGGCTTAACCCACTGAGTCACCCAGGCGCCCCGGGTGCATGAATATTTACAGTTGTTAGGTCTCCTTGTTGTTTTGTCTCCTTTATTTTGTTTTTTTTTTTTTAATAAAGATTTTATTTATTTATTTATTTGACAGAGAGAAATCACAAGTAGATGGAGAGGCAGGCAGAGAGAGACAGAGGGAAGCAGGCTCCCCGCTGAGCAGAGAGCCCGATGCGGGACTCGATCCCAGCACCCTGAGATCATGACCTGAGCCGAAGGCAGCGGCTTAACCCACTGAGCCACCCAGGTGCCCTGTCTCCTTTATTTTGATAAGGTAACCTTCTTCATCTCT
Source organism: Mustela erminea (assembly GCF_009829155.1). Lineage (NCBI taxonomy): Eukaryota > Metazoa > Chordata > Mammalia > Carnivora > Mustelidae > Mustela > Mustela erminea. The sequence continues at coordinate 44,880,876 of NC_045635.1, read as the reverse complement.
TGTTAGCATCTTTGGTTTAAAATCTAGTTTGTCTGATGTAAGTATGGCTACTCCAGCTTTCTTTTGTTATCCGTTAATGTGATAGATGGTTCTCTATGCCCCCACTTTCTTTTTCGTGGGGGGACTTGTAATGTACACTGATGAATTAATATTCATATAAATAGTGATAAGATTACCATTATTAAATTAGTTAACACATCCTAACCAATTTCAAGTGTACAATACACTGTTATTGAGTATAGATTCCCAGAACTTATTCATCTTATAACTGAACATTTGTGACCTTGGGCAATATTTTTTAGTTAAGAAAAAAGAACTGACGATTCTAGATTTTATATACCAAATACTGTCCTTCATGTATCAAGGGGAATAAGGGCATACTCAAAAGAAGGAAATGGACAATAATTTTTCATTTGCAGATATACCCTCATACAATGTCTTGATGTTCTCTTACCTACACTCATCCCCTACGAAAAGAGCTGCTAAAGAATAACTGCAGAATGCTTGGTGCTTCAGAAAATAAAAAGCAAATGTGTTGGATAAAAAGAGGGGTAAATTAAAACTTTCCTTTTTTGCAGGAGCTTGTTAAATCATGTGTGATGGATGAAGCAAAAATTAGAACATCTGTTTTGATGCTCAGAGCATGTAAGGGAAATATTTGAGACCAATATTTAGAATATTTAGAATTTCCAAGTTAGAAGGGTGAGTGGACCTAAATGGAAGTGTAACTTTATGCAATGTTATAAAACATCAGTGCCTATAGACAGTGGTTACACATGCATAATACTTAGAGCAACCACTAAAAAAAGATACAAACTGATATACTCAAAAACATTCTGAAGGAATCAAAATGGATCTCTCAAACATTCTGGTAGCCCAAGGAGAGCAAAAAATGAAACTTAAGGAGAAAAAGAACAACAAAATTCAAATATTGGAATGTTAGAATGAAGCCATTATGTATGGATATTTACTTTAACTATCAACTGTCTAGCACACCAGTGAAATAGATGGGCAGCACTGATGTGAGAAAAGTATCCCCGGACGCCTGTGTGGCTCAGTCGGTTAAGCGTCTGCCTTCAGCTCAGGTCACAATCCCAGGGTCCTGGTATCAAGTCCAGCGTTGGGTTCCTTGCTCAGGGGGGAGCCTGCTTCTTGTGCGCGTGCTCTCTCTGACAAATAAATAAAAAATTCTTAGAAAAAAAGAAAGAAAAGTGAACCAAACATATTCAGTCTACAGGAAATGCATTTCAAACACAACTACACAGGTAGGTTAAAGGTAAGTTGATGGACAAATATGTCATGCTAATGCTAATTATTTAACAGGAGCACCTCTATCAGTATTAGGGAATGTCTTCTTCAAAGCCATAATTACGACACTCAGGAATATATATAGATAGATATATATATATATCTATATATCTATATAGATATAGATATATCTAGCAAGAAATTGTAACAAGCCTAAACATGTACGTAGTCACATGCAAACCACTAAATACATGAAACAAAAACCTGATAGGGCTGAAGGGAGTGAAAGACAACTCCACAGTTATAGTTGGGAACTTTGACACTCTACTGTCAGGGATCGATAACACTTTTTTTCTCATTGGATTACAAAGCAAACTCAACTGCATGCTGTATTCCCAAAACAGATCTATATCAAATGATTTGTAAATGTTGAAGGGTCAACATGTAAAAGGACAAACTGTACCAAGCACTGTCATTTATATTACTGTACAAGATATTCACTGCCACACTCTGAACTGACTTTCCTTAGTGAAAGTGTTCTACATCCCTGATGAACTCATGCATGTCCACATGATTTAGCCTGGTCTATGGCACATCTAATCCATACAGAATGTCTTTTTGTTTGCATGTGGGATGATATATTTATTTATTTAGTTTTTTAGCATACAGTGTTTTATTATTTTCAGGGGTACAGTACAGGGATTGAAGAATTCCATACATCACCTGATGCTCATCAGGACAAGTGCACTCCTTAATCCCCATCACGTATTTAACCCATCCCCCCACCCCCCTCCTCTCTGGTAATGATTGGTTTGTTCTCTATAATTAAGAGATTGGGGCACCTGTGTGGCTCAGTCAGTTAAGTGTCTGCCTCTTGATTTTGGCTCAGGTCATGATCTCAGGGTCGTGAGATCCAGCCCTGTGTCAGGCTCCACTCTGAGTATGGAGCCTGCTTAAGGTTCTTTCCAAAATTTGGATGGAACCAGAAAAGACCCCAACTTGCCAAGGAAATACTGAAAAAGAAAAACAAAGCTGGAGGCATCACATTGCCTGATTTCAAGCTATATTACAAAGCTGTGATCACCAAGACAGCATGGTGCTGGCACAAAAACAGACACATGGACCAATGGAACAGAATAGAGAGCCCAGATATGGACCCTCAATTCTATGGTCAACTAATCTTTGACAAAGCAGGAAGAAATATCCAGTGGAAAAACAGTTTCTTCAATAAATGGTGTTGGGAAAATTGGACAGCTATATACAGAAGAATGAAACTCAACCATTCTCTTATACCATACACAAAGATAAACTCGAAATGGATGAAAGACCTCAATGTGAGAGAGGATTTCATCAAAATCCTAGAGGAGAACATAGGCAGTAACCTCTTCCACATCAGCCACAGCAATTTCTTTCAAGACACATCTCCAAAGGCAAGCAAAACAAAAGCAAAAATGAATTTTTGGGACTTCATCAAGACCAAAAGCTTCTGCACAGTCAAAGGGAACAGTCAACAAAACAAAGAGACAACCCATGGAATGGAAGAAGATATTTGCAAATGCCACTACAAACAAAAGGCTGATACCCAAGATCTCTGAAGAACTCCTCAAACTCAACACCCAAAAGACTGATAATCAAGTCACAAAATGGACAGAAGACATGAACAGATACTTCCCCAAAGAAGACATACAAATGGCTAATGGACACATGACAAAATGTTCATCATCTTTAGCCATCAGGGAAATTCAAATCAAAACCACTTTGAGATACCACCTTACACCAGTTAGAATGGCAAAGATTGACAAGGGAAGAAACAAGAAATATTGGAGAAGATTTGGAGAAAGGGGCACCTCTATGCATTTTCAAAATGCCCAGATCACACATAATAAGAGAAATGTGTATTTTAATTACAGTATGATACCATCTATTTTCTACCATGTTGCCAAATATACAATCATTTGAAACACACCTTTTCGTGAGGCTGTCGGAAAAGGGAAATGTGACTGGGTTGTTAGTATCCATCTAAATTGATATAGCTTGTTGAGAAGGCAATTAAGTAATATCTGTCAAAATTATGTGTTCATTTACCCTTTGATCCAGAAGTCTTACTTCAATGAATTTATGTATTGGATTCATTTGGGTGTGCGTGGAAAGAAGTTATATATAAGCTTATTCAATGCAGCATTGTCTGTAATAACATTAGAATGATTGATAAATCAGTGCCAATCAGTAGCAGACTTGCTAAAAAAAAAAAAAAGAGAGAATACATCCATGTATAAGGACACCATGCAGCTATTTTTTTAAGTAGAATGTTATTTAGCTGAATAGCTAAGTGTACATTCTGAAACTGCATTGCATGACTCCAGTCCTGGTCCTTCCTACTTTCAGTCCTATTAACACTGGGCAAATTACTTAAATTCTATGTGCTTTAGTTTCCTCAACAAGAAATGAGGACATGTACTTCACTTGGTATGATGACGTTTAAATTAATAAAGCACTCTCTAATTTTTGTCCTTATTAGGGTCACACAGAAATATCTCGAAGATACAATAAAAATGAAAAAAAAAATGCAGGTCCCAAAAGCTGTTTGGTATTGAACCATTTGTATAAAAAGGGGACTGGTTAAAATACATGTAAATGTTTATATATACACATATATACACATATGTAACTCTGCAAGGAAGGAGATATAAGAATCTGGTGGAAGAGAGTGTTTGTCTATGGGGAAGGGAAGTGGATGTTTCCACAGTTGAGGTGAGAGGCATACTGTTAAGTGACTGTTTTGAAACTTTTGAATTTTATACTATGAAAGTATGTATCACAAAGTCAATTATTTCTTTTTGTTAAAGGCAAGAACAGAAAATAAAAAGCAATAACACACACTTAGCGACTATGCAATCTGAATCTGTGAACTTCTCTACCACAGAGGTACAGCTGTATAATGTGTCAACTGAAAACGTAGAGTTTCTCATTAAAAACTCAGGGAAAAGTTTTTCTCCCCTTTCTTCCACAATCTCTCATTTGACCAGCCAACGTGTTTTGTAGTTGCAGTTTAATGTTGTGAAGATCTTCAGAAGTGTCTGGTGATCCTGCCCCATACCTGGCCCTGTCCGTCCTGATCCTTCCTATGTTCACACTCAGGCTCCACAGGAAGCGGAAATGCAGTAGCAGTCACTTGGGCAGGAGAGGGAGTATAGGTGTGTGGGTGGGTGAGTGGACAGTAGAGAACACTTCCCAATGAATCCAGGAGCTGGTAGGACTGGATCATAGGAGAGCTGAGGCTCCAGGTTCCCAGAACATGCTGCATTGTCTCATGGGACATCACTTACAAAACATAAATTTAGAGAAAAAAGGTTAGGAATTTTTTTTTTTTATCTTGACCACATAAATTTTTAATGAGGTATAATTATATTAACAGTTGAGGTAACAACTTGCATAGGTATTTAAATGAACGATTTTAAACTTTAGCCATTTAATACTGAAGCTGTATTTTTGGCATAAATGATTGGTCTGTTCAGAGATAAATTCTCATTGCACTTCATGATCAGCTGCCCCAATGACTTGTTCTCTAAAATTTAAGTAAAATTTGCTAATAGAGGTCCTTTTCAAGCTCATACTTAATAGATGATCAGTAGCTGAGAACAGCATTCCACAGGATATTATCTTTCATTAAGATTTCAACCTGTAGGGAAACCCCCTTTCAAAAAAGGAAAAAACGATCTTCCAGTTTGTTAACCCTGAGCTAAGATGTTAAATAGCTGATCTGTAGAGGTTAGTGAATAGTTACCAGCAGTTGAATTTTGAAGAAATCTAGTAAGATTATTAAGGAAGAGCAGAATATTTCATATGTACTTTTTAATAAGATGCAAGTTTAGATAATTTTTTAATTAAAAAAGTAAGGGCCCAGTGTTTAAGTATCTGAGGCTCCTAATCTTCACATAATTGACATTAGATCTCTTAAAAGCTTTGCACCATATCATATCTTGAGATTTTTGAAGGAAAAAAATTGTCTTCTTGAAGAGAAAAAAAAATTGGCAACTGAGCAACATATTCAGCATCTTCTATTTCTAAATAGCTAAAGGCCTGGATAAGTTTTGCTCCAATTATGTGAAGGTTAGGAATTTTGAGAATCAACATTAACCTACAAGACCAAGCACCCATTCTCAGAATGGGCCCTGTGGACCAACTATACTGATTGCAGGTCCTTAAAGCCAGCCCTGCTACCATGTCTTACCTATGTGCTACTAGTTAACTTCTCTGGGGCTTCAGTTTCTTCACCAGTAGAATGGAGAGTAAAGAAAAATAAAAACCATCATAGATTTCTTTTTAAGGCTTCACCAGGATTTTCTTTTTTTTTTAATTTTTTATTTTTTATAAACATATATTTTTATCCCCAGGGGTACAGGTCTGTGAATTGCGAGATTTACACACTTCACAGCACTTGCCAAAGCACATACCCTCCTCAATGTCCATAACCCCATCTTCCTTCTCCCAACCACCCTCCCCCCAGCAACCCTCAGTTTGTTTTGTGAGATTAAGAGTCACTTATGGTTTGTCTCCCTCCCAATCCCATCTTGTTTCATTTATTCTTCTCCTACCCACTTAAGCCCCCATGTTGCATCACCACTTCCTCATATCAGGGATATCATATGATAGTTGTCTTTCTCCGCCTGACATATTTCGCTAAGCATGATACGCTCTAGTTCCATCCATGTTGTCGCAAATGGCAAGATTTCATTTCTTTTGATGGCTGCATAGTATTCCATTGTGTATATATACCACATCTTCTTGATCCATTCATCTGTTGATGGACATCTAGGTTCTTTCCATAGTTTGGCTATTGTGGACATTGCTGCTATAAACATTCGGGTACACAAGTCCCTTCGGATCACTATGTTTGTATCTTTAGGGTAAATACCCAGTAGTGCAATTGCTGGGTCATAGGGCAGTTCTATTTTCAACATTTTGAGGAACCTCCATGCTGTTTTACAGAGTGGTTGCACCACTTTGCATTCCCACCAACAGTGTAGGAGGGTTCCCCTTTCTCCGCATCCTCGCCAGCATCTGTCATTTCCTGACTTGTTGATTTTAGCCATTCTGACTGGTGTGAGGTGATATCTCATTGTGGTTTTGATTTGTATTTCCCTGATGCCGAGTGATATGGAGCACTTTTTCATGTGTCTGTTGGCCATCTGGATGTCTTCTTTGCAGAAATGTCTGTTCATGTCCTCTGCCCATTTCTTGATTGGATTATTTGTTCTTTGGGTGTTGAGTTTGCTAAGTTCTTTATAGATTTTGGACACTAGTCCTTTATCTGATATGTCGTTTGCAAATATCTTCTCCCATTCTGTCAGTTGTCTTTTGATTTTGTTAACTGTTTCCTTTGCTGTGCAAAAGCTTTTGATCTTGATGAAATCCCAATAGTTCATTTTTGCCCTTGCTTCCCTTGCCTTTGGCGATGTTCCTAGGAAGATGTTGCTGTGGCTGAGGTCAAAGAGGTTACTGCCTGTGTTCTCCTCAAGGATTTTGATGGATTCCTTTCTCACATTGAGGTCCTTCATCCATTTTGAGTCTATTTTTGTGTGTGGTGTAAGGAAATGGTCCAATTTCATTTTTCTGCATGTGGCTGTCCAATTTTCCCAACACCATTTATTGAAGAGGCTGTCTTTTTGCCATTGGACATTCTTTCCTGCTTTGTCAAATATTAGTTGACCATAGGGTTGAGGGTCTATTTCTGGGCTCTCTATTCTGTTCCATTGATCTATGTGTCTGTTTTTGTGCCAGTACCATGCTGTCTTGATGATGACAGCTTTGTAATAGAGCTTGAAGTCCGGAATTTTGATGCCACCAACTTTGGCTTTCTTTTTCAATATCCCTTTGGCTATTCGAGGTCTTTTCTGGTTCCATATAAATTTTAGAATTATTTGTTCCATTTCTTTGAAAAATATGGATGGTACTTTGATAGGAATTGCATTAAATGTGTAGATTGCTTTAGGTAGCATAGACATTTTCACAATATTTATTCTTCCAATCCAGGAGCATGGAACATTTTTCCATTTCTTTGTGTCTTCCTCAATTTCTTTCATGAGTACTTTATAGTTTTCTGAGTATAGATTCTGTGCCTCTTTGGTTAGGTTTATTCCTAGGTATCTTATGGTTTGGGGTGCAATTATCAATGGGATGGACTCCTTAATTTCTCTTTCTTCTGTCTTGTTGTTGGTGTAGAGAAATGCAACTGATTTCTGTGCATTGATTTTATATCCTGACACTTTACTGAATTCCTGTACAAGTTCTAGCAGTTTTGGAGTGGAGTCTTTTGGGTTTTCCACATATAATATCATATCATCTGCGAAGAGTGATAATTTGACTTCTTCTTTGCCGACTTGGATGCCTTTAATTTCCTTTTGTTGTCTGATTGCTGAGGCTAGGACCTCTAGTACTATGTTGAATAGCAGTGGTGATAATGGATATCTCTGCCGTGTTCCTGACCTTAGCGGAAAAGCTTTCAATTTTTCCCCATTGAGATGATATTTGCGGTGGTTTTTTCAGAGATGGCTTTGATGATATTGAGGTATGTGCCCTCTCTCCCTACACTTTGAAGAGTTTTTATCAGGAAGGGATGCTGTACTTTGTCAAATGCTTTTTCAGCATCTATGGAGAGTATATTATGATTCTTGTTCTTTCCTTTATTGATGTGTTGTACCACATTGACTGATTTGCGGATGTTGAACCAACCTTGCAGCCCTGGAATAAATCCCACTTGGTCGTGGTGAATAATCCTTTTAACGTACTGTTGAATCCTATTGGCTAGTATTTTGCTGAGAATTTTCGCATCTGTGTTCATCAAGGATATTGGTCTATAGCTCTCTTTTTTGATGGGATCCTTGTATGATTTTGGGATCAAGGTGATGCTGGCCTTATAAAATGAGTTTGGAAATTTTCCTTCCATTTCTACTTTTTGGAACAGTTTCAGGAGAATAGGAATTAGTTCTTCTTTAAATGTTTGGTAGAATTCTCCCGGGAAGCCATCTGGCCCTGGGCTTTTGTTTGTTTGGAGATTTTAGTTTTTTTTACTTTTGTAGCTTTTATTTATTTATTTTTTCAATTTACTTATTTTCAGAAAAACAGTATTCATTATTTTTTCACCGCACCCAGTGACTGTTTCAATCTCCCTACTGGTTATCGGTCTGTTCAGGCTTTCTATTTCTTCCTGGTTCAGTTGTGGTAGTTTATATGTTTCTAGGAATCCACCCATTTCTTCCAGATTGTCAAATTTGTTGTCGTAGAATTGCTCATAGTATGTTCTTATAATAGTTTGTATTTCTTTGGTGTTAGTTGTGATCTCTCCTCTTTCATTCATGATTTTATTTATTTGGGTCCTTTCTCTTTTCTTTTTGATAAGTCAGGCCAGGGGTTTATCAATTTTATTAATTCTTTCAAAGAATCAGCTCCTAGTTTCGTTGATTTTCTCTATTGTTTTTTTGGTTTCTATTTCATTGATTTCTGCTCTGATCTTTATGATTTCTCTTCTCCTGCTGGGCTTAGGGTTTCTTTCTTATTATTTCTCCAGCTCCTTTAGGTGTAGGGTTAGGTTGTGTACCTGAGACCTTTCTTGTTTCTTGAGAAAGGTTTGTACCGCTATATATTTTCCTCTCAGGACTGCCTTTGTTGTGTCACACAGATTTTGAACTGTATTTTCATTATCATTTGTTTCCATGATTTTTTTCATTTCTTCTTTAATTTCCCGGTTGACCCATTCATTCTTTAGAAGGATGCTGTTTAGTCTCCATGTATTTGGGTTCTTTCCAAATGTCCTCTTGTGGTTGAGTTCTAGCTTCAGAGCATTGTGGTCTGAAAATATGGAGAGAGGGAATGATCTCAATCTTTTGATACCGGTTGAGTCCTGATTTAGGACCCAGGATGTGATCTATTCTGGAGAATGATCCATGTGCACTAGAGAAGAAATGTGTATTCTGTTGCTTTGGGATGGAATGTTCTGAATATATCTGTGATGTCCATCTGGTCCAGTGTGTCATTTAAGGCCTTTATTTCCTTGTTGATCTTTTGCTTGGATGATCTGTCCATTTCAGTGAGGGGAGTGTTAAAGTCCCCTACTATTATTGTATTATTGTGATGTGTTTCTTTGATTTTGTTATTAATTGGTTTATATAGTTGGCTGCTCCCACATTGAGGGCATAGTTATTTAAAATTGCTAGATCTTCTTGTTGGACAGACCCTTTGAGTATGATATAGTGTCCTTCCTCATGTCTTATTATAGTCTTTGTCTTAAAATCTAATTGATCTGATATAAGGATTGCCACTCCTGCTTTCTTCTGATGTCCATTAGCATGGTAAATTCTTTACCACCCCCTCACTAAATCTGGAGGTGTCTTCGGGCTTAAAATAGTTTCTTGGAGGCAACATATAGATGGGTTTTGTTTTTTTATCCATTCTGATTCCCTGTGTCTTTTGATTGGGGTGTTTAGTCCATTAACATTCAGGGTAACTATTGAGAGATATGAATTTAGTGCCACTGTATTGCCTGTAACGTGACTGTTACTGTATATTGTCTCTGTTCCTTTCTGATCTACCACTTGTAGGCTCTCTCTTTGCTTAGAGGACCCCTTTCAATATTTCCTGTAGAGCTGGTTTGGTGTTTGCAAATTCTTTCAGTTTTTGTTTGTCATGGAAGCTTTTAATCTCTCCTTCTATTTTCAATGATAGCCTAGCTAGATATAGTATTCTTGGCTGCATGTTTTTCTCATTTAGTGCTCTGAAAATATCATGCCAGCTCTTTCTGGCCTGCCAGGTCTCTGTGGATAAGTCTGCTGCCAATCTAATATTTTTACCATTGTATGTTACAGACTTCTTTTTCCGGGCTGCTTTCAGGATTTTCTCTTTGTCACTAAGACTTGTAAATTTTACTATTAGGTGACGGGGTGTGGGCCTATTCTTATTGATTTTGAGGGGCATTCTCTGAACCTCCTGAATTTTGATGCTCGTTCCCTTTGCCATATTGGGGAAACTCTCTCCAGTAATTCTCTCCAATATACCTTCTGCTTCCCTCTCTCTTTCTTCTTCTTCTGGAATCCCAATTATTCTAATGTTGTTTCGTCTTATGGTGTCACTTATCTCTCGAATTCTCCCCTCGTGGTCCAGTAGCTGTTTGTCCCTCTTTTGCTCAGCTTCTTTATTCTCTGTCATTTGGTCTTCTATATTGCTAATTCTTTCTTCTGCCTCATTTATCCTAGCAGTGAGAGCCTCCATTTTTTATTGCACCTCATTAATAGCTTTTTTTGATTTCAGCTTGGTTAAATTTTAGTTCTTTTATTTCTCCAGAAAGGGCTTTTATATCTCCCTAGAGGGTTTCTCTAATATCTTCCATGCCTTTTTCGGGCCCAGCTAGAACCTTGAGAATTGTCTTTCTGAACTCTAGATCTGACATATTACCAAGGTCTGTATTGATTAGGTCCCTAGCCTTCGGTACTGCCTCTTGTTCTTTTTTTTGTGGTGAATTTTTCCGCCTTGTCATTTTGTGCAGATACGAGTATGTGAAGGAGCAAGTAAAATACTAAAAGGGTGGCAACAACCCCAGGAAAATATGCTTTAACCAAGTCAGAAGAGATCCTAAATCGTGAGGGGGGAGAAAGGGGATAAAAAGATGTTCAAAAAGAAAGAACGAAAGAAAAAAAAAAGAATTAAAAAAAGAAAATGAATAAAGAAAAGTATAAAAACGAAAAATATATATATTAGATATACTAGTTAAAAAACGTTAAAAATTAAAAGGGTAAAGGTTAAAATAAATTAGCAGAAGAAGAGAAAAAAATGAAAAAGAAAAAATTAAATTAACTGCAAGACTAAAAAATCACAGGGAGAAAGCTGTGAGTTCCGTGCTTTGCTTTCTCCTCCTCTGGAATTGTGCTGCTCTTCTTGGTATTGAAACCCCCACCCCTTGGTAGGTGAACTTGGTCTCGGCTGGATTTCTTGTTGATCTTCTGGGGGAGGGGCCTGGTGTAGTGATTCTCAAGTGTCTTTGCCCCAGGCGGAATTGCACCGCCCTTACCAGGGGCCGGGCTGTGTAATCCACTTGGGTTTGCTTTCAGGAGCTTTTGTTCCCTGACCGCTTTCCATAGAGTTCGGGAGGACAGGAATACAAATGGCTGCTTCCTGGTCTCCGGCCTGGAGGAGTCGAGAGCCCAGGGCCCCACTCCTCAGTGCGCCCTCAGAGAACAGAGCCCAATAACTCCCGTCTGCCTGACCTCCGGCCGCGCTCCGAGCTCACCGAGCCTGCGACCGGTTTAAGGTAACCCTGAGCTGTGATCTTACTGTCGGCTCTGTGTTGTAGTTGGCTTTCCCGTTCCAATACCCGCAAGCTCTGCGACACTCAGACACCCCCGATCCTTCTGTGACCCTGCGGGACCTGAGTCCACGCTGACCCCGTGTGGGCTTCGCCCCAGTTTAGCCTCTGGAGCGATGTCCCTCAGTGGAACAGACTTTTAAAAGTCCTGATTTTGTGCTCCGTTGCTCCGCCACTTGCCGGGAGCCGGCCCCTCCCCCCGGGGTCTATCTTCCCGTCGCTTTGGATTTACTTCTCCGCCAGTCTTACCTTTCAAAAAGTGGTTGTTTTTCTGTTTCTAGAATTGCTGTTCTTCTCTTCAATCTGCCGATGGATTTGCAGGTGTTTGCAATCTTTAGATACGCTATCTAGCTGATCTCTTGCTAGCTGAAGTAGTCTCAGGCTGCGACTTCTCCGCCATCTTGACTCCTCCCCTTCACCGGGATTTTCTATGTAAAGTATTTAGCATAGTACCTGGAACACTGTCATAAATCATTACAAGTTGATTATAATTATTAAATTATTAATGGGATTATAATTCATATTACATTATCAATAAACAATGAGTTAATAATACACTGGAATTTGAAATCGTTAAATGCTTTATTAAAATAGTTAATGAACACAAGCAATCATCACACCAATAGAAATATGAACCACAACAGATTAAACAGGGGTTTTCCTCCTACAGTTTTGAATAAAGTAATGCGTCCTGGTCCATCGCAAATACAAGGTGAGGCTTTCTTTAAGTAGTAGGCTGTAAGTTGGTGGGAAGGTTTTGTGCCTGTCTTCTGGGTACTGTCTGCATTACACGAGGCCCACATTGTACATTAAAAAAACTACACCTTTTGGAGTGTCATTTTCATGCTTCCATGGAGCACCAGTGCCCATAGGTTCAGGCATCTCCCATGTCACTGGCCCTGAAAACAATCCTCCTTATTTCTGCTTGTCCTTCTACCCTCATGGGTTTGGGTGACTCTTCTTTTCACTTACCGAAGTGGCACCATCCCTGTACTTACTTTTTTCGTTGGAGTTATTGCAGGGTGTGTTACATTTCCCCTTCCCATTAATAGGGTGATCAGCTGGGGTAGTAGCTGCAGGGGAATGTGGGGATCAACACAGGAGACATTAGGGCATGTTTGTAGCTGATGGGATGAATCATATATGGTGAAAGATAATAATTCAGTGTTACCTTGTTCCATCTAACGTGCCTGTTCTCCAAATGTTGACCTTTGAGAAAACAGTGTTGGGAGAGGAAATCCAGTATGGGCCTTGAGTGTTCATTTGAGTTTGTGCTGAGTATGCCAAAAATTCAAAGCCCTAACCACTATTTCCCCCTAGAAGATTTCTCAGGGTTCTTTTTGTATTGAACAAATTGAGAGATGAGATAACACCTCCCCAAAGAACAGATTTGCTTCTGCTCACTATAAAAGCAGTACATCTCTGAAACTCCAGGTTCTTTTCTAATATTACAACCCTCTGCATGTGTAGGCATCCATGTAAGTCTACTTGTGTTGCCCCAGGGGACTTAGGGCACATGTAGAACCAGAGCAAAGACAGTGCTTTTGCTATTGCTTTTGCTGTGAGTAATATAGTCCTTTGTCTCTCATCCAGGAGTCTTCCATCTTCTGTCAGCCTCCATCAATCTGTGACAAATTAACTTAAACTCTGCAAATATGGTCTTCCAGGCTCTGCATGACCTGGCCCTGCCTACCTTTCCAGGTTTTTGTGCTGCTTTCCCCCAAATCTCTCTGTTCTTGAGTCATATGGAAGAGAAAAGTAGTGCCTGGCATCTTATACTTACAAGGAAATCTCAGTGCTGCTGATAACTCGGTCTGCCATTTATGGCTGAGCCATGTTTTTCTCTTGTTGAATATAAACAACTAAATCACCCAAGGAAAACTCAAATCCTATAATAGTTTCTTTCTAGTATGATCTTCCTGAAACATATACACTATTCCCCATGTATTGTATTTCTTCACTGCAATGAGTAACCAATGCACTTTTTAAAACTATCTGTGCATTCCTGTTTCTCTTTGTCTGGAGGGTGTTGACATATACAATATCAGCTGTTCTTTCAGTTTATCCAGCATGCCAATTTCTTTCTTGCCACAGGGATTTTGCACATATTCTTCTCTATACCTAGAACACTGTTCTCCTTGTCTCCTTAACCTTATTAATATTTCTTCAATGAGTTAATTAATTAATTACTTCCACAAATAAGTGTGAAACAGTTACCTTGTGTCAAGCACTAAGTTAGTTACAGGAAATGCAGCAATGATCAAAACCAGACATTGTCTTATATCTTGCTTACCCTGAATCAGATAAGATAAAAGTTAATTCAACATCACATTAATGATATACATATCTTATTTAATTTACAATGAGATTATGTCCTGATAAACCCACCATAATTTGAAAACATTGTATGTCAAAAATCCATTTAATACACTAATCTACCAAACATCATAGCTTAGTATAGCATACCTTAAACATGCTCAGAATACTTACATTAGCCTACAGGTGGGGAAAACATCTAATATAAAGCTTGTTTAACCTTAAAATGTTCAATATTTCATGTAATTTATTGAATACTGTACTGAAAGTTAATAACAGAATGGTTGTATGTATACAGATTGGTTTTAAGTGTATTGGTTATTTACCTTTGTGATTTAATGGTTGACTGGGAGCTGTGTCTCACTGCCAGTCCCCAACATCATAAGAGGGAATATAACCACATATCTCTAGCCCAGGAAAATATCAAAATTCAATATTCAAAGTTTGATTTCTACTGAAAGAATATCACTTTTGTACCATCATGAAGTTAAAAAATCACAAGTTGACCATCATAAGTCAGGGGTCATCATTGCAGAATTATAAAATGACTTACATGGTTTGATGATAAGAATGTTGTTCCCGTGAGTTCAAAAAAATAGGAATTTAATCTAGGCTTGAGGATAGGGACAATTAAGGGGCACTAAAGTCAAATATGAAGGATGAATAAGACATTAATTAATGGCCTGCCAGTCCTGACAGTAGGCGTAGCATGTTGGAAAGGCCCTGTGATTAGAGTAATTGCAATAGGTTCAAGAAACTGAAAGGGGTTTATGTGACTGGAGTGCAAGGTACAAGTAGGAGAGTATTGTGAGATGGAGAAGCAAAGAAATTTAATGGCTGAGTACCATGGCTTGTGTAATCACCCTACCGTGGTTTGGCCCTCAGCTCTATCACTTTTTAGCTGTGTAACAGAGGGAAAATTCCTGAACCTCTTTGTGCCTTATCTCTATACTGGGGTATGATTAAAAACTGCCTCATAGGTTTTTTTTAAATGAGAATTCAATGTCTGTAAAGCACATAGGACCATAAACACTGATTACGAGTAACGTTCACTAAATATTAGCTGTTATTATTAAGACTGTGGTGGTTTGGCAATGATGGCAGGGCTGGGACTAGAATGAGATAAGAGCTGTGCAAAATTTTAAAAGACACTCACTTCTTGGTTCTGACTTTGTACTTGGACTGCTCTGGGTTTGGGCATTCCCTTACATTTTTGCATTGTAGGTGCTTATCTTTTCCCACCTTAGTCCTGGCTCTTAGTGAGAGATCAGGCCATGCAAACCATGTTAAAGACTTTGATTTTTCTCCTATGAGCAAGAGAAGATTTCTGAGAGTTTTAAGCAGGTGGAGCAAATGGGGTATGCATGTGACATGCTGTAATGATTGTTTCACAAATATCATTTCGGGAAAAATATGGATTAGAAGGAAGCCAGAATCAATGTAGATAGTGGCCAGTTGGGAAGCAGTTTAAATAGTCAAAGTATGACATGATGAGACCTTGGGACAAAAATAGTGGCAGCGGAGATAGAAAGAAATACACAATTTTTTTAAAAGATTTTATTTATTTATTTGACAGACAGAGATCACAAGTAGGCAGAGAGGCAGGCCGAGGGCAGGGGGAAGCAAGCTCCCTGCTGAGCAGAAAGCCTGATGTGGGGTTCTATCCCAGGACCGTGGGATCATGACCTGATCCGAAGGCAGAAGCTTTAACCCACTGAGCCACCCAGGCACCCCAAGACATACACAATTTTGATAAATATCCAGGAATAAAACTTAAAGGACCGACTTGACAGTGAATAGTATGTGAAAGGCAAGTGAAAGAGGTAAGAAGGATGTTGCCTAGATTTTTGGTGTGTATAAATGAACAGACTATGATACCATTGAAAGAGATGATAACACTAGAAGGAATTTAGGAGGAAATTTAGGGGAGGAAAGCCTGCATTTTTCCTTTGTCATGTGGAGTTTAAGGTGCTCTTGAGATAACTTGATTGAATATTTTGAATAAAAAGTTGGTTATTTTAGTCTGGAGTTCTGTTGACAGTGTGGACTATAAGTGGTAGCTTATAGATGGTGATTAAAAATTAAGGTATGATTGACATTGCTTTAGGGAGAGCATGGAATGATAATAAGTAACCTTGGAATCAAGCCCCAGGAAACTCAAATATTTGATGCTTAGGTAGAGTAGGATGACTTTACAAAGGAGAAAGATAAATAGCCAGAAAGGTAAGAACACCAGGAAATTAGTGACACTGAAGTCAAAAGAAAAGAGTGTTTCTAGAAGAAAAGCATGCTCTTTGTGGTGAGAGGAAGGAGGAAGGTCAAGAGATTGAAGACTGGAAATTTTTTGTTGCGTTTAGCAATCCAGAGTTCATTGGTTATATTAAATAGTGAGAGATATTGCAGGGAATGATGGAGTGAAAGATGTAAACTGGGCGCTAGGAAGTAGGTGAAGTAATGGCAACAGAACCATTTGTTTCAAGATATCTGTGAAGGGAGGGAGAGAGAACAATTTTTGGAGGATTCATAAGTTTAAGGAAGACTAACTTAAAAAAGAGAGAATATATGCCAAGTTCAAATTTTCCAAAATTTTATTAAGGATTTTTTTTTTTTCTTATTGGTACTAGGCACTGTACTAAAGCTTTACATACACTATGACATTTAATCTTTACAGCAATCTAACAGTAGAGGGATTATTGCCTTCAATCTGCAAATGAAAAAGCAGAAACTTGAAGAAATTAAGTGACCTGCCTAAAGCCACACTGTATCTAAGCGGCAAGGTAAGATGCTGGAGCCAGTGTGACACCAAAGCCTATGCACTTAACCCCCACCGTAATCCACATCATTGCATTTCAGTTCCGCTTCCCCAATCCCTTCAGTTCTGCCTGCCTCTCCTCTAGTTTGTCTGTGTAGGAAATCTGAGGTAACCAAAGCAACACGGAGAGAACCAGACCTCCCAGCGTGCGAAAGGGACTCTGAAAGTTTTTTGAAATGGAGGCGGTGGGAAGGAGGGTCAGCACTTCCGCTGGAGTCTCCGTGCTTTTTCTCCGACCCTGGTGAGTTTTGGCGGTGGTGACCTGCCACTGTCTGCAGCCTATGAGTTAGTTTCTTTCTTTCTTTCTTTCTTTCTTTCTTTCTTTCTTTCTTTCTTTCTTTCTTTCTTTCTTTCTTCTTCCCTCCCCTCCCCTCCCCTCCCCTTCCCTTCTTCCTCTCTTCTTTCTTTCACACCAGGGACGGAGGATGGGGATTTGCCCGGAGATTCGGAAAGAAGTTGAGGAAAGGACACTTGGAGGTTTTGTTTGGCCGCTATACCTAACTCGCCCAGCTCAGGCACATACTCATTCTTCTATGAAACAGGAAAACTGAGTTAGAGGACTCACTCACAACAAAAAGGAAGAATGACAGGGAAAGGAGGGATTCTCACCAAGCCTGGCTTTTTTGAGCTGTGGACAGTGGAATGGACACCTGTACAGATAGGCTGTTTTGAAACGCAGTTTATAGAATGGATTTCTCAGCGCCCCTTCAGCCTGCCTTTAGCTATACCTCTCTGACAGTCTCTGAGGACCGGTAAGGAATCAGTATCTGGTTCTGCATTCACATAATTTCACAGCCAGAAGGGGGACACGCACACCAATCAAAAATATCATTTGTGTCTCTTTTGTTCACTGTTCTATATTTAACATCTAGAACAATTATAACTTTATTAAATCAATGAAATAATAGTTGGGAAAAAGGTGCAATTACATGTTTATAATAATAGCAAGATTTATTGAGTGCTTGTTGTATGTGAAGCAGTGTTCTAAGTGTTTTATATGTATTAATTCATTGTGCTATGTAATATGAAGGAAAGGCACCTAGTGCTGTAAGAGGGTGACCAAAGCTAGTCTGAGGAACCAAGGAACACCTCCCACGGTAAGTCGATTGCAGTATGATTTGAAGGAAGAGTAATCTTTAACTAGGTGAAAAAAGGGAACAGAGATGGAGATTATTCTAGGCATGACATTCTAGAAATAACAGCATTTTAAAAAGTGCTGGTGAAGGGGAGAGACCTTGGCTGAACTGAGACACTGAAAGAAGGTGTGTGTGGTTGGGCCATACAGCACTTATAAGTCACATTATGGATTTTGGTGTTTTTGTCTAAGAGTGATCAAGAATTTTAAATTAGAGTATGATATCAGTTTTGCAGAAAATTCTGTCTATACTATAAATAAAAGGTAGAAGAGCAGGACTGATGTGAGTAGATCAATAAGGAGAATATTGTAGTAGTTCAAGTATGACACGCTAGTCACTTATATTAGTCACTCTAATATATATAGTGGTAGTAGAGATGGAGTAAACTAGAGAGATACATGAGATATTTAGGAACTAAAGTCAGCAGAACTAACGTTGGAGAGGATGTCAAAGATGACTCTCAGGACTGGCCTGTACTACTGGATAGATGGTGATACCATCTGCTAAGACCAAAGGAGGACCAGGTTGGGAGTGGTGCAGTGAAGATCATGTTATGCTAACTTTGAGGTTCTTAGAGGAAGGCAACAGTTATAAACATTCAGGCATGTTTTTAGATTTGGTAGTAGGAAGTCGAGATAATTCCTCCTGTGGACTTTTATTTTTCTCAGTAAAATAAGAGGTAAGGTCAGCTTCTGAGAGTGAGAGGAAAGGAAATCAGGTATTTGAAGAGTTTTTAATTTGAAATTGCCATTACTGGTAATTGGAGAGAGAGCTGATTGGAAATACCATAAATTTGTTGGACACTATCTAGGGCTTGGTTGAGGTTGATGTCTGTGATTCTACATGGCATTGGTCTCTCTATTCATTTGATTTTTCACCAGCAGCCTATTGCTTCTTTTTAAAAATTGTTTTATGTTAGTCACCATACAATACATCATTAGTTTTTGATTTAGTGTTCCAAGATCTATTGTTTACATGTAACACCCAGTGCTTCTTGACTGCAGGCCTGGGTTCATCCAGACTTTGATATGGGAAGGTTTCTGAGTTGAGTGGCTGAGTAATGTTAGTGCCTTAAATGAAGAATTGACTACAGAGGTGTGCACATATCTGCATGTAAGGGGAGTGGATTGAGATGAGATCTGAGACTGAGAAACTTGTAAAAACATCCAGGATGATCAGGAGGCAATTAGATATTTTAGTTTGGTGGTGAGGAATTAGCTCCAGACCAGAAATATATATTTGAGAGTCACTTCAACTATCAATATCCAGTGAAACCATGAGTTTGAATTAATTCATCCAAGAATGTAGGAAATAAGAGAGCTGATGGCCGAGGATGGGATCTTGGGAGTACTAGGAGATTAGAAAAGAAATTTCAGAAGCATATGAAAGTAAGCAGGAAAAATAACTAGAATCACAGACACAGAGGAAGGGGGGTATGATGCTACAGAAAGGTAAGATCAGATGAAACTGAGAAATAAGTCTTTTAATTAGGACACCTTTGTTACCTTATCGAGAACTGTGTCAGTTGTGGCAGCTGGGCGCCCAAAGGGAATAACTCAAGACTGGATTACATTGAAGAGTGAGGGGGAAAGGCCATTTTGTTTGACAGTCCTTCATTTGAAAAGAAAGGAGGAGGAGAGTTTGGTAATTAGAGTGGGGGGATGCAGGGGAATGGTATTTAGGATGGTAAATACTTGAATATATTTTTTTAGAATGATGAAAATGCACTAAAACGGGAGAAAGTGAAAATATAGGAGAGAATCAGACTATTTTTATCCTTCTAATCTCTAATTTTTGGAACAATCCTCCAGGGAAGGTAGTACTATCCCTGTTTTGCAGAGATAAGGCAGTGGAATTGAGAATTTCAGTTACTTTTCTTTGGTCACACTGCCAGTAAGTAGGAGCCAGGACTTGAATCTGGTTATAACTTTAATGGTTGCACTTAATACAGTACCATGTCGTAAATGCCTTGAACATTGTTTTCTCTTAGGTCAAAAATGTTGACATAGTAGACTCAGTCATTAAAAAAAAATGTTCTTTTAATGAAACCCCCCTCATTCTGACAAATAATATGAATAATATGAGGTTCATCTTTTCTGGAATGACTGTTAGCGCCAGATGCTAAGCTGGATGTTTCGTATTCATTTGACTTGATTTTCACAACATTACAGTAAAGTAGTTGGAATTGATTACATGTACTTACATTAAAGTGAAGAAACCAAGATTCAGTGGTCACAGCTCTTGTCATACTGTACTACCATTGATTTCTTTGTTTGATAACATTTTTTGGGAATCCCCAAACAGACCTGTGTTTTTCAAAAGACTCTTAATCTCACAAAACAAACTGAGGGTTGCTGGGGGGAGGGGGGTTGGGAGAAGCGGGTAGGATTATGGACATTGGGGAGGGTATGTGCTTTGGTGAGTGCTGTGAAGTGTGTAAACCTGGTGATTCACAGACCTGTACCCCTGGGGATAAAAATATATGTTTATAAAAAATAAAAAAATTAAAAAAAAAGTCTCTCCAAATTAGCAGACAATAAACGCTACTTTTTAAAAAAAATCCAATTTTACTCATGTATAATTCACACACCATAAATTTCATCCATTTAAAATGTACAATTCAACATTTTCAGTATAATTCACAGAGTTGTGCGATCACTACAATGAATTTCAGACTGTTGTAATCACCCTCAAAAGAAACCCCATACCCATCAGCAGTCACTTTCCATCTTCCACCCCTTCCTTAGGCAAACACAAATCAAATTTCTGACTTAATAGATTTGCCTATTCTGAACATCACATGAAAATGGAATCATATAACATGCTGTGATTGGCTTTTTTCACCCAGCATAATGTTTTCTAAGTTCACCCATATTTTGGTTTGTATCAGCACTTTATTCCTTTCGATTGCTGAACAGTATTCTGCTGAATGAATATGTCGTATTCTATCCATCCATTCATCAGCTAATGGACACATGGGCCACTTACAGGCTTTATCCACTATAAATAATGATGCTAAGAATATTTGTGTATGGGACGCCTGGGTGGCTCAGTTGGTTAAGCAGCTGCCTTCGGCTCAAGTCATGATCCCAGTGTCCTGGGATCGAGTCCCACATTGGGCTCCTTGCTCAGCAGGGAGCCTGCTTCTCCCTCTGCCTATGCCTGCCATTCTGTCTGCCTGTGCTCGCTCTCTCTCCCTCTCTCTCTCTGATAAATAAATAAAATCTTTTAAAAAAAAAGAATATTTGTGTACAAGTTTTTGTTTAAAAATATTTTTGTTTAAAAATATTTTCATTTCCCTTTGATAGGTACCTAAGAGGGGACTTGTTGGGTCATATGGAAACTCTTATGTTTCAAGTTTTGAGGAACTACCAAACTGTTTCAAAAGAGGCTGCACTATTTTATATTCCCACTATCACTTCATGAGGGTTCTAATATTTCCACATCTTTGTAAATACCTGTTATGGTCCGTCTTTTTTGTTAGAGTTCTCCTAGTAGATATGTATCTTTTCATGTTTTTATTGGCTATTTGTATAACTTTTTTTTTTGGCAAAATGTGTATTCAGATTATTTGCCCACTTATAATATTTAGTGATTTGTCTTTTTATTATTCAGTTAAAAGGGTACATTACATTTTCTGGGTACATCTTTTGTTGGATATATGATTTGCAAATGTTTTTTGTGAGTTGTCTTTTCAGTTTCTTGGTTTTGTCCTTCGAAGTACAAAGGTTTTTAATTTTGATAAAGTCAATTTATCTAGTTTTTTTTTTTTTGCTTGTGCTTTGGTGTAACATAAGAAGCTGTTGCCTAACACTAAGAGTTTCATAGTTTAGCCCTTACATTTCAGTCTTTGATCAATTTTGAGTTAATTTTTGTATATGGCATGAGGAATGAGTCTAATTCATTCTTATGTATGTAGATATCAAGTTGTCCCTTATCATTTGTTGAAAGACTATTCTTTCCCTGTTGATTTTTCTTGGTACCCATTTTAAAAAGTCAATTGACTATAAATATAAGGGCTCATTTCTGGACTCTAAATTCTATTCCATTGATCTATATGTCAATCCTTATGGTTGTGCAACATTGTCTTGATTACTGTAGCTTTTTTAAAAAGATTTTATTTATTTTTTTGACAGAGATCACAAGTAGGCAGAGAGGCAGGAAGAGAGAGAGAGAGAGAGAGGAGGAAGCAGGCTCCCCGTGGAGCGGACAGCCCAATGCGGGGCTCGATCCCAGGACTCTGGGATCATGACGTGAGCTGAAGGCAGAGGCTTTAACCCACTGAGCCACCCAGGCGCCCCTGGATTACTATAGCTTTGTTGTAAGTTTTTTTTTTAATGGGTAAAATATAGGCCCTTTATTTTTTTATTATGTTCAATTAGCCAACATATAATACATCATTAGCTTTTGATGTAGTGTTCAACGATTCATTAGTTGCATATAACACCCAGTCCTTATCACAACACGTGCCCTAAATAGTGTGAATGAATTTTCCAGCTTTATTCTTTTTTTCAAGGTTATTTTATTTTTTCTTTGTCTCTTGCATTTTTATATGAATTTTAAGATCAGTTTCTCATGTATGAATTTTAGGACCGATTTCTTATAAAAAAGCCAGATAAGGTATGATAGAACTTGTATTTAATTTGTATATCAATTTGAGGAGTATTGACATCTTAACAATATTAAGTCTTCTGGTGTCTTAACATGAAATACCTTTTAATGTATTTAAATTTTTAATTTCATTTGATAATGTTTTGTAGTTTTTGGTATACAAGTATTATATTACTTTTTAAAAAAATAGACTTTATTTTTAGAGCATTTTTAGGTTCATAGTAAAATTTAGCAGAAAGTACAGAGAGTTCTTATTTACCTTCTGTTCCCACATATGCAGAGCCTCCCCCATTATCAACATCCCACAAAAGAATGGTACATTGATTACAATTGATAACCTACACTGATATGTTGTTTCTATTCATAGTCTCTATTTTATATTAGGGTTCAGTTTGGGTGTTGTACAATATATGGGTTTTCACAAATGTATAATGACATATATTCACTATTACAGTATTATACAGCATAGTTTCACTGCCCTGAAAATTCTCTGTTCTCTGGCTATTCATTCCTCTCTTCCCTCAGCCCTTTGCAACCACAAAGCATTTTACTGTCTCCATAGTTTGACTTTTTCAAAATGCAAGATAGTCAAATTATATAATATGTAGCCTTTTCATGTTGGCTTCTTCCACTTAGCAATATGTATTAAAGGTTTTCCCATGTTTTTTTACGCCTTGATAGCTCATTTCTTTTTGGTGCTGAATAATATCCCATTGTCTGTCCCGCAGTTTATTGTCTCTTCACCTACTGAAGGACATCCTGGTTGCTTTTAAGTTTTGGCAGTTATGAATAAAGCGGCTATAAACTTTGTGCCGGCTTTTGTGTGGATATAAGTTCTCAATTCATTTGGTTAAATACCAAGAGGGACAGATTTATGAAACTTAATACACTATTTTAAAAAATTTATATCCAAGTATTTTATACTTTCAAAAATATTTACTTATTTGAGAGAGAAAGAGAAAGAAGGTGAGAAAGCATGAGTGGGGGTAGGGATAGAGGGAGAGAATCTTCAAGCAGACTTCCCACTGAGCATGGATCTTGATGTGGGGCTCGATCCCACGACCCATGAGATCATGATCTGAGTCAAAACTAAGAGTCAGAAGTTTAACCAACTGAGCCACCTGTTTTATATGTTTTGGTGCTATTCCAACTGGAATTATTTTCTTAATTTCATGTTTGGATTCTTTATTGAGAGCTGGTAGAAATACAATTTGGTTTTGTATCCTGAAACTTTGCTGAACTCATTTACTAGTTCTAACAGTGTTTTTGTTGATTCCATAGACTTTTAATGTATTGCATCATGCTATCTGCAAATAGAGAAAACTTTAGTTCATTCCTTCCAATATGGATTCCAGTCTTTCTTTTTCTTGCTTGATTTCCATGGCTAGAACATACATTTATTATTTATTTATTTATATTTATTTTTTAATATTTATTTATCTATCTACCTTAAGCTTAAAAATTTTTTATTTAAATTCAATTTAGTTAACATGTAATGTATTACTAGTTTCAATGGTAGAATTTAGTGATTCATCTCTTGCATATAACACCCAGTGCTCATTATATCAAATGCCCTTCTTAATGCCCATCATCCAATTACTCCATTGCCCCACCCACCTCCTCTCCAACAACCTTCAGTTTGTTTCCTATAGTTAAGTGTCTCTTATGGCTTGCATCCTTTTCTGTTTTTATCTTGTTTTATTTTTCCTTCTTTTACCCTATGTTAATCTGTTTTGTCTTAAATTCTACCTATAAGTCAGATCATATGGTATTTGTATTTCTCCTTCTGACATATTTTGTTTAGCATAATACTTTCTAGTTCCATCCATGTCATTGCAAATGGCAAAATTTCATCATTTTTGATGATTGAGCAATATTCATACATACACATACACACACATATATATATGTGTGTATATATATATATCACATACTTTTTTGTATAAGATTTTATTCATTTATTTGAGAAAGAGAGTGAGCGTGAGATATAGAGAGTATGAGAGCGGGGAGGGTCAGAGGGAGAAGCAGGCTCCCTGATGAATAGGGAGCCCCATGTGGGACTCCATCCTGGAACTCCAGGATTATGACCTAAACTGAAAGCAGTTTCTTAACTGACCATCCTTTTTCCATTAGATAGTTTTTCCTGCTTCATTGAAGATTAGTTGGCGGTAGAGTTGAGGGTCCATTTCTGGGTTCTCTCTTCTGTTCCATTGATCAACGTGTCAGTTTTTGTGCCAGTACCATGCTGTCTTGGTGATTATGTTTTGTAATTGAGCTTGAAGTCCGGGATTGTGATACCACCAGCTTTGGTTTCCTTTTTCAACATTCCTTTGGCTATTTGGAGTCTTTTCTGGTTACATACAGTTTTAGGATTATTTGTTCCATCTCTGTGAAAAATGTTGATGGTATTTGGATAAGGATTGCATTGAATGTGTAGACTGGGTACATAGACATTTTAAACAATATTTATTCTTCCAATCCATGAGCATAGAATGTTTTTTCCATTTCTTTGTGTCTGCCTCAATTTTTTTCATAAGTGTTCTGTAGTTTTCAGAGTATAGATCTTTTACCTGTTTGGTTAGGTTTATTCCTAGGTATCTTAAGGTTTTGGGTACAATTGTAAATGGGATTGACTTCTTAATTTCTCTTTCTTCTGTTTCATTGTTAGTGTATAGAAATGCAACTGATTTCTGTGCATTGATTTTATATCCTGCCACATTGCTGAATTCCTGTAAGAGTTCTAGCAATTTTGGGGTGGAGTCTTTTGCATTTTCCACATAAAGTGTCATGTCAGTGCGAAGAGTGAGAGTTTGACTTCTTTTTCACCAATTTGAATGCCTTTTATTTCTTTTTGTTGTCTGCTTGTTGAGGCTAGGACTTCTAGTACTATGGTGAGCAGTAGTGGTGATAGAGGACATCCCTGCTCTGTTCCTGACCTTAGGGGAAAAGCTCTCAGGTTTCCCCACTGAGAATGATATTTTCTGTGGGCTTTTCATAGATGGCTTTTATGATATTGAAGTATGTTCCCTGTATCTCTACACTGTGAAGTGTTTTAATCTGGAAAGGATGCTGTATTTTGTCAAATGCTTTTTTTTTTTTTTTTTTTTTTTTTTGCTTCAGTTGAGAGGGTCATATGGTTCTTGCCCTTTTATTAATGTATTGTATCACATTGATTGACTTGGGAGTGCTGAACCACACTTGCAGCCCAGGAATCAATTCCACTTGGTCATGGGTGAATAATCCTTTTAATGTACTGTTGGATCCTATTAGATAGTATCTTGGTGAGAATTTTGACATCCATGTTCATCAGGGATACTGGTCTGTAATTCTTTTTGGTGGGATCTTTGTCTGGCTTTGGGATCAAGGTAATGCCTCATAGAACAAGTTTTGAAATTTTCTTTCCTCTTCTATTTTTTGAAACGGCTTCGAAAGAATAGGCATTAGTTCTTCTTTAAATGTTTGGTAGAGGGGCACCTGGGTGGCTCGGTGGGTTAAAGCCTCTGCCTTCTGCTCCGGTGATGATCCCAGGGTCCTGGGATTGAGCCCCGCCTTGGGCTATCTGCTCAGTGGGGAGCCTGCTTCCTCCTCCTCTCTCTCTGCCTGCCTCTCTGCCTACTTGTGATCTCTGTCTGTCAAATAAATACAATCTTTAAAAAAATAAATAAATGTTTGGTAGAATTCCCTTGGGAAGCTATTCAGATCTGGACTTCTGTGTTTTGGGACATTTTTGATTACTGCCTCAGTTTCCTTGCTGATTATGGATCTGTTCAAGTTTTTTATTTCTTTCTGTTTCATGTTTGGTAGTTTATAAGTTTTTAGAAATGCATCAATTTCTTCCAGATTGCCTAATTTGTTGGCTTGTAGTTGCTCATAATATGTTCTTAAAATTTTATTTCCTTGGTGTGTGTTGGTTGTGATGTCTTCTCTTTCATTCAGGATTTTATAATTTGGGTCCTTTCTCTTTTCTTTTTGATAAGTCTGGCTAGGGGTTTATCGATCTTATTAATTCCTTCAAAGAACCAGCTTCTAGGATTGTTGTTCTGTTCTACTCTTCTTTTGATTTCTATTTCTTTGATTTCTGTTCTAATCTTAATATTTCTCTTCTCCTGCTTTGTTTAGGGTTTATTTGCTACTCTTTCTTCAAGTCCTTTAGGTATAAGTTTAGGTTGTGTATATGAGACTTTTCTAATTTTTTGAGAAAGGTTTGTAATGCTATGTAATTCTCTCACAGAACCAACTTTGTTGCATCCCAAAGGTTTTGAGCAGTTGTGTTTTCATTTTCATTTGTTTCCATGAATTTTAAAAATTCTTCTTAAATTTTCTGGTTGACCCATTCATTCTTTAGGAGTATGCTCTTTTACCTCCAAGTGCTTGCATTCCTTCCAAATTTCCTCTTGTGATTGAGTTCAAGTTTCAAAACATTGTGGTCTATGCTAAATCTTTTGGTACTGGTACTGGTACTGGTACTTGTTGAGTACTTTGGTACTGGTACTGGTACTAGATAAGTACTTCAGTATGGGTTGAGACCAGATTAGTGACCCAGTATGTCATGTGTTCTGGAGAATGTTCCATTTGCATTGGAGAAGAACATGTATTCTGTTACTTTAGGATACAATGCCTTGTGTATATCTGGAAGTCCATCTGCTCCAGTGTGTCATTCAAATTCCTTGTTTCTTTGTTGATCTTCTGGTTAGATGATCTGTCCATTGCTGTGAGTGGGGTATTTACATCCCCTACTATTACTGTATTATTATCAAAGTGTTCCTTTAATTTGGTTATTAATAAATTGGCTGCTCCTAAGTTAGGAGCATAGATATCTGCAATTGTTAAATCTTCTTGTTGCATAGACACTTTAAGAATGATATAGTGTCCTTCCTCATCTTTTTTATAGTCTTTGGTTTAAAATCTAATTTGTGTGATGTAAGGATTGCTTCCCAGGTAATCTAACATTAAATAAACAAGCCTAATTATTCAAAAAGACTTCATTTAGGATTTGAATTTCTGGAAATTTGGTTTTAAATGTTTTAAATCTTTTATGTCAGGATGTTTTAAAACATGTGCCTACATAGGATCATAGATTATTCTAAAACCTAATATTCAGCTATCTGTTTAGCCAAGGTTTCCATAAGTAATTTTATGGAAGTTTGTATAACTGATAGCAAAACTTAGCTACTTTCATATTGAGAAGATTTAGTTTTCTTTTTTTTTTTAAAGATTTTATTTATTTATTTGACAGGCAGAGATCACAAGTAGGCAGAGAGGCAGGCAGAGAGAGAGAGGAGGAAGCAGGCTCCCTGCGGAGCAGACAGTCCGATGCGGGGCTCGATCCCAGGACCCCAGGACCATGACCCGAGCCGAAGGCAGAGGCCCCAACCCACCGAGCCACCCAGGTGCCCCGAGAAGATTTAGTTTTCTTTCTTTTTTTTTTTTTAATTTTCTATTTTTTATAAACATATATTTTTATCCCCAGGGGTACAGGTCTGTGTACACACTTCACAGCACTCACCAAAGCACATACCCTCCCCAATGTCCATAATCCCACCCCCTTCTCCCAAACCCCCTCCCCCCAGCAACCCTCAGTTTGTTTTGTGAGATTAAGAGTCACTTATGGTTTGTCTCCCTCCCAATCCCATCTTGTTTCATTTATTCTTCTCCTATCCACTTAAGCCCCCATGTTGCATCACCACTTCCTCATATCAGGGAGATCGTATGATAGTTGTCTTTCTCCGCTTGACTTACTATGCAGCCATCAAAAGAAATGAAATCTTGCCATTTGCGACAACATAGATGGAACTAGAGCGTATCATGCTTAGCGAAAGATTTAGTTTTCTAAAGTAATCTTATGTTAGGAGAAGGTTTTAGAAATGAGTGTCTGTGCACCGGGTGTCCTCATTGGTGACTCTTCTTGGAGATGTTCTGGGCTTCCTAGATCTTGCACAGTCCAACGTAGCCAGGGTTCTTGCCTAGGGCTTCTCCAAGCATCCTGGTGGCCTCAGCCTCACCTTCAGCCTACACAGCCTTCTGCTGCGGTTTCTGCTTTGCTTTTTCCACCTGAACATGGGCTCCCTGGGCCTCCTGCTGAGCTACTTGTTTGGCTTCCATAGCAGCTGTATACTCTCTCAGCTAAAGCTCAGCTCTGTGATGACTACATCATCCAGGATAAGGCCGAATTCCTCAGCCCTCTCTGTCAGCGCCCGTGAGATCAACCAGGATAAGGCCGAATTCCTCAGCCCTCTCTGTCCGTGCCCATGAGATCAACAAGGATGTCTGGGCTCCCTGGATAATTGGCTGCGAGGTATTGAACTTGGCCACACCATCCTCGAGCACCTCCTTGTCAGCTGATGGCAGTCCTCACTCCTCCTAGTCTAGCTCTAGGCACTGGTACATGCTGGGAAGCTCCATGACATTGGGTTGAGACAGCACTCACAGGAAGATGCTTACCATCTGCAGGTCTTTTGTGCCTGTGGGAGAGGACATTTTTTTAGGGTCCAGCCTGAATGTTCTGGATGATGGGGTACTGGAACCATGGGGTCCTGAAGTGAAGGCCCTCATCTGATTAGAGAAAATGGCTCTGTGCCCACTTTCTGTGGTGAAACAGATTCATGAGTGCTGTAGGCCATGGTGCCAGCCCCCAGCAGCAACTTTAGCACCTTGCCCATGTCCCTCTATCTATGTCTTTCAAGTTCTGGGCCATGGTCTGATCCTGAGGCCGGTGGCCCCAAAGGCAAGAAGGGGGACTGGCCTGCTTCTACCCCACTCCAGTTTAGAGATTGCACCCTTCACATGTGGATCCGGGGCCCAAGGTCCTCATAGGAGAAAGGACACCAGAAGTGCCCCGATCTGTAAACATTTTCTTGTTCTTGTGTTATCTTCTTACATTAGCTAGGACGTTGCTGTTGAATAGGATTGGTGAGAAGGGACATCCTGTCCTTATTCCTGATGTTAGCAGAAAAGCATCTGGTTAATCCCTAAGAAGTGTGATGTTATATGTACGTTTTTAGTAGATGTTCTTTATTAAGCTGAGGAATTTCCCCAGTATTCCTACTTTGCTGACAGTTTTTCTCATGAATGGCTTTTGCGTTTTTGTCAAATGTTTTTTATGCATTGAACAATATGACCGTATGATCGTATGTTGATGGGATGGATTACCTTAATTGATTTTTGCATGTTGAACTGGATTTACATACCTGGAATAAATCCCACTTGGCTGTGGTATATAATTCTTTTAATACATCATTGGATTTGACTTGGTAAAAATGTGTTGAATATTTTTGCACCTGTGTCATGAGGTATATATTGTAGTGTAATTTTCCATTCTTGTAGTGTCTTTATCTAATTTGGTATTAGGGTAATGTTGGCCTCATAGAGTGAGTTAGGAAGTGTTCCCTCTGTTCCATCCATTGGGTTTTATTTTTCCAATTAAAATTTATATTTGTGAGAGAGAGAGCAAGAGAGAGAGAACGTGCAAATGCCCACATACTTGTGCACACAATAGCCGGGGGATGGGGTGGGTGAGGCAGAGGGAGAGGGAGAGAGAGAATTTTAAGCTGAATCTACACTGAGCACAGAGCCCAATGTGGGGCTCGATGTCAGGACCCATGAAATCGTGAGCTGAGCCAAAACCAAGAGTCAGACGCTTAACTGACTGGGCCATCCAGGTGCCCCATCTATTGAGTTTTTAAGGTGAAGAATCACACCTTTAATTTTTAATATTGCTGAACATTTTAATTTGAAATCATGCTATCACATTTCTGCTTTAATATTTTTAATTATCTTAATTTCATCACCTTTCCACACATGACAACATAAATGTGGTTATACATACATGTCCACCTTTTTAATGCAGTCTACTATTTTCCTTACTTTGGGCTTGAATTTCCACCTCCTTTTTTCCTAAAAAAAAAAATCTCCTCATTAACCCATTTTAATAATCTATTACGTATCCTTCTATATCATTTTGCATTCTTATCACCAATCATGATAGAAATACACATGCATGCATGTATAAACACATAATGGTTTTTTTTTTCATTGCTACCATGATGGTATCGTATTAATTGTACTTCTCCATATCTTGTATATTATGTATATAATAATAACCTTGTATAAATGTCTCCAAGTCAACTTATATAGTTCTAATTCATTGTTTTAAATGGTTGTATCATATTTGTGGTGTAGGTATCTTATAGCTTATTTACACTTCTTGTTTTAGTATATGTGCTGCCGAAGCGAGCACTACACTTCTTGTTTTGATGAGCCTTTAATTTTGTTTCCAGTATTACTATAAACATCCTCACACATAGGACTTTATATATTGTGCTTATATTTCTATGGAAGAGATATCCAGGAGTTGGATTACTGAGTACAAGATGTGTGTGTGTGTGTCTGTGCGTGTCTGTGTGTATTGTTTTAATACACGGTTTTACAAGTTTTGGCTCTGAAGTTCCCAAAGTCTTAAGACTTGAGAATTTTCCCACCAGTGTATAGGAATAACCTTTCGCTGCATCCTTACCAATAATTAGAATTATAACTCTTAATGTTTAACCATCTCATGTATGCAAACTAATAATCTCATTATTTCTCTAATTTGCATTTATCTCACTACCATAGACTTTTGGCTCCCTCCACCCATATTTATTAATATACTGGCAGTTTAGATTTGCTACTCTGTGAATTCCTCTTATCCTTTTCCCATTTTTTTTAAGTTAGTTTTTCAGACTACTTTCTATATAGTTTGGATATTAAACCCTTGTCATCTTTATTAAAATATATCTGCTGATCTGTATTTGTATATTAATGATATCTCTTGTCATTCAAAAAATTTGAATTAGTATGTAGTCAAATGTCAGCCTTTAATCTTTTCGAACTCTCAGCATTTCCAGTGGAGATGATTTCTCTGACTCCTATATTGTACCTCTAGCTTCCTAATTTTCCTTGCAACATTCATATTGGTTTTCGTATATTTAACTCTAATTCAGCTGGGTTCTGTGATGTACTATAGGGTACATGCTATACGATAGCAGTTCAATATTATTAACAGTCAATTATATGTAAATTTAATTGCCACCTTCATTTTATATTTAATTATATATACATGTATGTAATTGTATTGTCATTATAGCATATCCACTAAGGCAGATGCCCTCACTATTCCTTTTCATAATAATCTTACCTGCTCTTGGTCATTTATTTTTCCAAATAAACTTTAGATTATTTTGTACAATTCCAAAATAAGAAATCCTGTGCAATCTAGTTAATATTCAATTAATTGTATTCTAATTTTATGATATCAATGAAATCTTCTCATCCAAGAACATAGTTTATCTTTCTAATTGGTCAGATTTTGTTTTCTGTCTTTCCAAAAGACTTTATGGTTTTCTTCATATAATTCTGCTTTTCTTGTCAAATTTATTTCCGAATATTTTATATTGTTTCACTCTAATAAATGGAATGGTTTCCCAGTTCCTACTTCCTTCCTCCTTAACCTCTGGTATTTAAGCTCTACTCTGAGAATCTTGTTATAAATATTGTCGGAGGTTCACCAAAGTGGATTATTGATTGATTTTGGAGATGGCGAAAAAGGTTAAATCACTCGATTATATGGTTCAATTCTTACCTGGAGGAAGCCAGGTAAATATATCCAACCATCTAAACACCCTCTGCTCTATGTCTTTCATTTGTGTCTCCAGATCCATTCTGCACCCTGCTGTTTGCCCCAGGAATTGACTTTGCCCTCTGGCTTCTGACTGAGCTTGTCCAGTGGGAAGCCCTGCCAGGTCAAAGGGTAGGAGAGTGATGTCGTGACATTTATGCCTCTGAGCTCCCTCTGTGTAGGCTCATCATTGGCTGGCTACATCCTTCATATGAAGGTTCCAGCTTCTATATAGTGTCCCTCTATACTTAGCTCTCTTGGGCTTGGGATAGATATTAAAGTTCTTTCCCCTCAGTCCTTTGGGCCTGGAGTTGCTAAATCACCCTTCAGTTACTAGCTTGGGGATGCTGATTATCCTTTTTGATTTTCTTATACCCTTGCCCACACCGCATTAGTTCCTTTATTAAACTCTCCTGAAATTACCCAATTTGAGTGTTATCGGTTTCCTGCTGTGACCCTGACTGATACATACTTGTAACTCCATTTATTATTTCCTCCTTCCTCCTAATCCTGGAGACTCAGAGTAACTTAGATGCACCCAGATGGATAAAAGCTTTTGGGTTAACTTCAATACATAGTTTGAGATGTCTAAGAGGAAACATCTGATCTGAGATGTTTGTCTAAATCTTCTTTCTAAACCAAGACTGTAAGGCTATAAGCTTACCCCAGAGAACTCTGTGGTCTAGACTGTACAGGACACTCTGGCCAGGCTCCATCATTTCTTTCACCCACAGTGCCAACTCCCTTCCTTCTCTCTAACAGACTGGAATGCACTCTCAAGGCTGAGTAGGATTCAGTTTTGCTTCTTTATTCTTGCTGCATTGCAGAAACACAAATATACTTGCTTTATTGTCTTCCCTCTCTCTTTTTAAAATTCTCACAGGTTTCAAATCTTTTACATAGTTTTCCAGGTATTATAGCTATAGTAGGAAATTCCGTAAGAATTCAAATACAAATCGGTGTTCATGTTACAAAAAATAACAGTACTCAAAATATGATATCTAGTCCAAGATTTGTTATTACTAGCCATGTGAGTATGATATTTATTGTTTTTAGTCTCGGATTCCTGATTTATGAAATGGAATCATTCTTCCTGGCTCACTGTAAAATATATGATAGTATATGGGGGAATTTAAAAACAGCATATCTTGTGCGTGTGTGTGTGTGTGCATGTGCACGCGCGAACACACACACACACACACACACACACACACACACACACACATCCAGTGTGGTGGCAGGGGCAGAAACCCGTTTTTCAACTTGCTCGTCCTGTCCTTTAATATGATGGCAAATGGGCATTTGTTTGAACTCGGTAATCCTTTCTTCCATGATTTCAGACTGGCAATCAATTTATTCTCAATATAGAAAACAGTTGATACTTTTAAATTTTACTTTTTATCATTTCAGTTGATAAACCCCAATGAACACAATCTTATTTTTAACCAAAAAGTACCCGGGGTGCCTGGGTGGCTCAGTGGGCTAAGCGTCTGCCTTCGGCTCAGGTCATGATCTCAGGGTCCTGGGATTGAGTCCCGCATCAGGGTCCCTCCTTGGCTGTGAGTCTGCTTCTCCCTGTCCCTCTGTGATCTCTCTTGCTCTCACTCTCTCTCAAATAAATAAATAAAAATCTTAAAAATAACCAAAAAGTACCTGAAGAGGCTAAACCCAAGTGGATTTTGTTGGCCAGAATTCCATGGGCTCTTCTTTGAAGAAGGACCCTGCCTTTGAAGAAGTGAGTCAGTTCAGCGATATCCCAGGGAAACTCAGCATGGGAAAGACTGGAACCCATTCCTTCCAGAGATTACAGTTTGAGAATAATGGCCGATGGACTAAGCCCCACGCGGGAGATGAACTATGAATTGTTTGAATGTGACAGGAGCTCTGATGTGAGGGAAAACTCTGTGTCATCAGAGGAAAATCCCATTTGTGATAAATCCCAACTTGTGATTCATATAATCCTAGTTTTGAGCCCAGTGCAGCATATATAAGACATATAAAAGGTCTGAATACGGAGAAACCTTCAGAATACAATGAATGTGGTAAACTTTCAGCAATAGTTCACATCTTATCAGAGCTCTCATAGGAGGGGACAACCTTATAGTGTAATAAATATGAGAAAGCCTTCAGTTACAGGTCATCTCTTAATTCATAGTGAAGAAATAGTGAAGAAATAGTGAAATTCATAGTGAAGAAAGCCTTACAAGTGTGATGTATGTGGAATAGCATTTATTTGGGGCTCAAATCCTATTCAGCATCAGGAAAGTCATAGTAGAGAAATACCATATGAGTGTAATGAATATGGAAAAGCTTTTGGCCAGAGTTCACACCTTATTGAGCAAACCAGAATTTAGAGTGCTAAAAAACCCTATTTGTGCAGCCCATGTGGAAAAAAAAAAAGGTAAGGTGGAGATCTGCTCTTAATGACTATTAGAATATCCATAATGGGGAAAAGTCCCAAGAATGCAACCAAATGTGATGAAGCCTTTCTGCAGATATCTCACCTTATTCACCATCATCCGAATTCACAGTGAAGAGAATGCCTATGAATGCAATGAGTGTGAAAAGGCCTTCAGTTGGAAGTCTCATCTTGTTTGACATCAGAAAATCCACGATGGAAAAAACTCTGTGATTAGGACATGGAATAGGTTCCAATGAGAACCCGGGTTTTGGGGCTTAAGCAATTTTTCGTCTCTAGAGACATGTTGCTCTGGGTGGACTTAGAAAAATACAGTACTTAACTAACACTGATCATAGAGAAGAAAAGACTATAAAGAGTGATCATTATTTAGTGCTCAAGTGTAGACAAATGGAGACAAAATTTGAGTCTGATTTACCGGTTTATTAGGTTGCAGATAACCCGAAGCTAAGCCAGCCCCATAATAGACTGTAAAATTCTAATATGCTGATTAATAGATTTGTTAACAATTCCAGTGCCATTTTGACTGTCCCTTAACTGGAGGCAGTATGGCCACCATCACGTATCTTTCACTTACCGCCTCTGAAAACATGGATATAGCTGCTGACTCTCCAAGCACCAGTTTCCTTATCTGTCAAACAGGAATCGCAACACTTACCAACATTGGGAAGGTTAGCAAAGATTCTGTATATGAAAAACTTCCAGTATAATGTGTGGCACATACTATAGGCACCATAAATTATTACTAATTATCTCACTCCTCTGATTTTGTGCTGGCCATTCCAGTTCCACTAGAACCAGCACAGGCCGTTTTCTTCCCCACCGCCCCCCAACTTGGGGAAAAAAAGGAGGGGTGTTATTGATTTTTAAACTGCAAATAGTCATGACAAAAAGGTGTTTTTTTTTAAAATAAATTCACATTAAGCCTGTTTTCTTTATCTTTATTATGGGAGTGCTTACTTCATAGACATCTTTGTACAGTTGAAAGAGCCTGGGCTTATGCAGTCAGACATACCTGCTGCTTTCTAGCTCTGTGACCGTGGCAAGGTACGTAATCTCTCTGAGCTTTACAGTTCTTAACTATAAAAATGGTGATGGTAATAACTGTCTTGCAGAATTGGAGGGCTGATTAGAATTTCGACTTAGAGAGTACTTGGCACACAGTAGGCACATAATAAACCATACCCATCATCATTCTCTACCACGAGTCTCTCTCCTTTAGAATATGTTCTTTATAGCTGTGAAACTGATTCTAGCTGTCACTTAAACTAGTGACTTTCTGATGTCTCATTCTCACTCAAGAAAAGAGAATGTATCCACTTAGTAGGCTTTGTAGCAGCTTATAAAAAGACTGGGATTCAGGGCTCTGCAATCTGGATTCAACCCTCCTGTGTAGCGTATGTCCTATGTGCCAGGCCACTGACCTAGATTATCTGCAGCTCTCACAACTCTGCCTCTTGGGCAAATTGAGGAATATTATCTCCACTTGACCAATAAGAATACTAGGACTCTAAGAGGTTAAATAACTTTCTCAAGTGTTTGAAGCCAGTGTTTGAATACAATGTTGACTCTCACCAAGGGCTATGGTAATTATACCATGCTACACTGGTAATCGTTTATTTTAGTGAATACCTACTGTGTCCCCAGCACTGTGCTCATAAGACACACATGAATCACATTGGATTTCAGAAAATGAGAAAATTGAGGCTCACAGAGGGCTCTTTCCCTATAGTTACACAGTAGGTATTATAATAATACGTGCCCTTGTTTATTGAGGGCTCATTGCATGCCAGGCACTGTAGTAGATTCTTGACATAAATTATTGTATTTGCTTCCCAGAAGTAAGTTTGTGTAAATTTATTTGTACTTTAAAAAAGGGACAACTGAGGTTCAGAGAGGGTGAAGTAACTGCCCTAAGATGACACAGTGACTAAGCAACAGAACTGGGATTTGGAGCCACTATTTTCTTAATTTTGTTCTTTCAAGATTTTATTTATATTCAAGTTAGTTAACATATAGTGTAGTGTTACTTTGGGGAGCAGAATTTAGTGATTCATCACCTGCGTATAACACCCAGTGCTCATGACAAGTGCCCATCACCTATTTACTCCATCGCCCCTACCCCTGTCCCCTCCAGGAACCCTCAGTTTGTTCCCTATGGTTCCCTTGTGCTTTGCCTCTCTCTCTGTTTTTATCTTATTTTTCATTCCCTTCCCCTCTGTTCCTCTGTTTTGTATCTTAAATTCCACATATGAGTCCAATCATATGGTATTTGTCTTTCTCTGACTGACGTATTTTGCTTAGCATAACAACCCCTAGTTCCATCCACGTCATTACAAATTCCTCCATCCACGTCATTACAAATACCAAGATTTCAGCCTTTCTGACGACTGGGTAATATTCCTGTGTGTGTGTGTGTGTGTGTGTGTGTGTGTGTGTGTGTGTGATATCTTCTTCATCTGTTCTTCAGCTGATAGACATCTCTGGGCTCTTTCCATATTTTGGCTATTGTTCATAACAGCACTAGCCACACTGGGGTGCATGTGCCCCTGTGAATCACTGTTCTTGTACCTTTGGATAAATACCTAGTAGTGAAATTACTGGGTCATAGGGTAGTTCTATTTCCGTCTTTTTGAGGAACCTCCATACTGTTTTACAGAGTGGCTGTACCAGTTTGCATTCCCACCAACAGTACAAGGAGATTCCCCTTGCTCTGCATCGTGCCCGACATCTGTTGTTTCCTGAGTTGTTAATTTTTAGACATTCTGACATGTGTGAAGTGGTATCTCATTGTAGCTTTCGATTTGCATTTCCCTGATGATGAGTGATATTGAGCATTTTTTCATGTGTCTGTTAACCATTTCTGTGTGTTCTTTGGGGGAAATGTGTGTTCATATCTTCTGCCCATTTCTTAACTGGATTTTTTTTTAACTTTTTGTGTATTGAGTCTGATGAGTTCTTTGTAGATCTTGGATACCAGCCCTTTATCCAAAATGTCATTTGCTAATATCTTCTCCCACTCGGCAGGTCGCCTTTTAGTTTTGTTGATTGTTTCCTTCGCTGTGCAGAAGATTTTTATCCTGATGAAGCCCCAGTGGCTCATCTTTGCTTTTGTGTCCCTTGCCTCTGGAGACATGTCTCACAAGAAGATACCATGGCCAAGGTCAAAGAGGTTGCTGCCTGTGTTCTCCTCAAGGATTTTGATGGCTTCCTGTCTCACACTGAGGTCTGTCATCCATTTTGAGTTTGTTTTTGTGTATGGTGTGAGAAAGTGGTCCAGTTTCTTTCTTCTGCATGTCACTGTCCAGTTTTCCCAAGGCCATTTGTTGAAAAGGCTGTCTTTTTTTCCGTTAGACATTCCTTCCTGCTTTGTGGAAGATTAGTTGACCATAGAGTTGAGGGTCCATTTCTGGGTTCTCTCTTCTGTTCCATTGATCCATGTGTCTGTTTTGGTGCCAATACCATACTGTCTTGAAGATTACAGCTTTGTCATAGAGCTTTAAGTCTGGAATTGTGATGCCTCCAACTTTGGTTCTCTTTTTCAACATTCCTCTGCCTATTCGGGGTCTTTTCTGGTTCCATACAAATTTTAGAATTGATTGTGCTGGCTCCAAAAAATGCTGGTGCCATTCTATTAGGGATTGCATTGAATGTGTAGATTGCTTTGGGTAGTATAGACATTTTAACAATATCTGTTCTTACGATCCATGAGCATGGAATGTTTTTCCATTTCTTTGTGTCTTTTTCAATTTCTTTAAGTGTTCTATAGTTCTCAGAGCACAGATCTTTTCCCTCGTTGGTTAGGTTTATCCCTAAGTATCTTTGGGTTTTTGTTGCATTTGTAAAGGGGATCGGTTCCTTGATTTCTCTTTCTACTGCTTCATTGTTGGTATATAGAAATGCAACTGACTTCTGTGTATTGATTTTATATCCTGCGGCTTTGCTGAATTCCTGTATCAGTTCTAGTATGTGTTCTTGTAAGATTTTTGGGTTTTCTTTTCTTTTCCTTTCTTTTCTTTTCTTATCTTTCTTTCTTTCTTTCTTTCTTTTTCTCTGAGGAGACTTTTTTAAAATTTAAACTCGATTAGCCAACATAGTACATTATTAGTTTCAGGTGTAGTGTTCAATAATTCATCAGTTGCATGTAACACCCAGGGCTTATCACATCACATGCCTACATTAGAGTATCATGTTGTCTATGAAGACTGATAGTTTGAGTTCTTCCTTGCCAATTTGGGTGCCTTTCATTTCTTTTTGTTGTCAGACTGCTGAGGCTAGGGCTTTCAATACTATGTTCAGCAAAGGTGGTGAGAGCAGTCATCCTTGTCGTGTTCCTGACCTCAGGGGAAAAGCTCTCAGTTTTTCTCATTGAGGATGATACTAGCTGTGGGTCTTTTCGTGTATGGTCTCCATGATGTTGAGGTATGTTCGTTCGTTCATTCTTTCTTACGTTTTATTTATTTGTCAGAGAGAGAAAGAGCAAGAGCGAGCACAAGCAGGGAGAGTGACAGGCGGAGGGAAAAGCCTGCTCTCGGCTGAGCAGGGAGCCAGATGAAGGACCTGATCCTATGATCCTGGGATCATGGCCTGAGCCAAAGGCAGATGCTTAACTGACTGAGCCACCTGGGCGCCCCGAGGTGTGTTCTTTCTATCTGTACTTTGTTAAGAGTTTTGTTGTTGTTGTTGTTGTTTAATCAAGAAAGGATACTGTCAAGTGCTTTTCTTGCATCCATCATGTGGTTCTTATCCTTTCCTTTATTAATGTGGTGTATCACGCTGGTTGATTTGTGGATGTTGAAACCACCCCTGCAGCCCAGGATTTGTAGCCACTATTTCCTGAATTGGTGTCAGTGCTGTTATCTTATACCAAAGTATCCCTCAACCTTATTTCCCCTGGCTTCCCACCAAATTGCCTCTCTTGTGAATACAAGAGTTGTGGCGAACTAGAAGATAAGATAGCAGAGCCAAAGGTTTAAGGAAAGACTGAGCACACCACCTGAAATGATGGTCTCCATCACATACCTTTCACTTACCACCTTTAAAACTGTGGATACATCTGCTGACCTCTCTGAACATCAGCTTCCTGATCTGTCAAACAAGAATAACAACACCGTAACAACATCAGCAAGATTAGAAAAATTCCTATATATGAAAATTTTCTGATATAATGCATGGCAACATAGTAGATGTTCAAGTAGAACAAAGTATGATATTCCAAATTCTCTCATTCCACAACCACAAGGTTCACATTATGGGAACATCTAAAAATGGAAGAAATGAATATTAAACCATTTTTTATCATCACAGAACTGGACAAAAGCACTCCTTTGCTCCATAATAGTCCGTGACTCCCCTTGCTGTCAGGATAGCCCACGCTTCTTAGCATGAATATGAAGTCCTCTAGGATATACTCCCTTCCTACAGTTTCAGCCTTTTCTGTCTTCAACCCCTATCCTTTCCAGTCTTTGTGCCCTATGATCCATGAATCATACAGAATATCCCAGTTGTCTGAAAGCATCATACTTTGTCTCATTTCTGGGCACTTAAAAAAATGTTCTTCCCTATACTTGAAGTGATCTTCACTGTACTAATTTCTATTTATCTTTCCATACAGTTCGGAAGCCATGTGCTCAAGAAGCCTTCTGTAGCCTCCTGATGAGCTGGCTGGGTTAAATGCTCCATCTCTGTGCTTCCCCAGTGCTCAAAGTGTTGTATTGCTATCCTAATGCTCAATGTTCTCTTGGGATAATCTGTTCACTCAACTATCTCCTCCATCTCTCTGAGCTCCTTGAGGGGACCGGATTTTGAAATCCACAGTGCCCAGAACACAGTAGTGCTGAATAAATGCTTGTTCAGCATTTATTGCCAATGCAAGGAAGACTGTTTAATGAAGTGCAAGCTTTGGACAAAAACTTTAACTGTGATAGGAACACTTAACACGAGATCTAGCCTCTTAGCAAATTTTAACTGTGCATTATTGGTGACTTTAGGTGCAACGTTGTGTGGAAGATCTCTACAGTTTATGCATTTTATTTAACTGAAACTTTATACCCGTGGATTAATAACTGCCTATTAATAACTGCCTAATAATTAATAGCTACCTATTTTCCCCTCCCCCCGATTCCCTGTTAATTACCATTCCAGTTTGATTTTATGAATTTAACTATCTTAGATACCTCATATAAGTGGAATCATGCAGTACTTGTCTTTTTTGGACTGGCTTATTTCACTTAGCATACTATCCTCAGGCTTCATGCATATTGTCACATATTGCAGAGTTTCCTTCTTTTTTAAGGCTGAAAATTATCCCACTGTACACATGCATATAGCACATGGCCTCCTGTCATCTCCTACCTTTATTCTTTTGCATGTGGGCTTCCAGGTTTTCCAACACCACCTGCTGAGGAGACTGTCCTTTTCCCACTGAATGACCTTGGCACCCTTGTTCAAAATCAACTGACCACATGCACCAAGGTTATTTCTGACTATTTTATTCCACTGGTCTCTGTGTCTGCCTTTATGCCAGAGCCACACTGTTTTGATTACTGTACCTTTGTAGTAAGTTTTGAAATTAGGAAATGTGAATCCCCTACCTTTGTTCATTCTTTTCCAAAATGTTTGGGGTCCCTTGAGAGTCCATATGAATTGTAAGGTGGATTGTACTATATCTGCAAAAACGCCATTGGTATTCTGACAGGTACTGCATTAAATTTATAGAATGTTTTGGGTACTATTGACATCTTAATAGTATTAAGTCTTCCAATAAATGAACATGGTATGCCTTTCCATTAATTTATGTCCTTTTAAAATTTATTTCAGCATTTTTTGTAGTTTTCTTTTTTTTTAAAGATTGTAGTTCTTTATTTGAGAGAGAGAGAGAGAGAGAGAGAGAGAGAGCGAGCGCACAGGCAGGTGGGGGGAGAGGTAGAGGAAGAAGCAGACTCCCCACTGAGCAGGGCGCCTAATGCGGGGCTTGACGCCAGAACCCTGGGACCATGACCAGTGCTGAAAGCAGACACTTAACTGACTGAGCCACCCAGGCGCCCCCAGATTTTTTATAGTTTGCGGTGTAATAAATTCACCTCGTTGGTTCATTTTATTTGTAAGTATTTTATTCTTTCAATGCTATTGTTGTCAAGTTTAGAGGTTTTGTAATTTCCACTACTAATCCTTTTTAAGATGTGTGGTTTGAAAATATTTTCTCTCAGGATGTAAGTTGTCCTTTTGTCATTTTATCATGTTCTTGCATTTCCAAAGTTGCTTAGGTTAACACTGTTTCCCTTTCAAACTTCAGTGGGCTTTTTTTTTTTTTCATGCCTTTGAAATATGGTGAGAAGTTTTTGTTACATTCTGCATTCCATTATGATATTCCTGAGTTTTCTAATGATGTCCTAAAATTTGGGGTACATTAAACTTCATTCTGTGTGTTGTAAGTCTCTATGGATTGTGACAACTGCATAGTGTCATGTCTTAGTCTGCTCAGGTTACTAGAATAAAATACCATACACTCGGTGGCTCAAACAACAGATGTTTATTTCTCTGGAGGCTGAGAAGGCAAAGATCAGGACACCAGAACACCAGAATGTTCTACATGAGTACACTCTTTCTGGCTTAAAGATGGCTTCCTTCTAGTTGTGTCCTCACTTGACAGAGTGAGAGAGAACTTTGGGCATTTTATTTTCTTACAAAGACACTACTACTCTCATCATGAAGGCCATACTCTCATCCAAACCTAGTTAATGGTCACCTCCAAATACCATCCCATTGGGGGTTAGAATTCACATATGACTTCTGAAGGCTGGGAGCACAAACGTTCAGTCCATAACCCACCTCTATAGTAGTTTCAAAGCTCCTGTACCTATTCCGTTCCCCACACACACCTCCTGCCAAGCACTGACCACTTCACTGTCTCTGGTTTTGCCTTTTCATAATTTCTTGTAATTTGATCACACAGAGAATGCACGTGCGTGCACGTGCGCTCACACGTACACACACACACACACACACACACACACACACACAGAGCCATTTGAGACTGACTTCTTTCAGTTATCAGTAGGAATTTAGGATTCATCCGTATCTCTCTGTAGCCCGAAAGATCATTCCTTTGTTTTGCCAAACAGTAGTCCATCGTATGAAGGCAGTCAGATCATTTATTCATTCACCTCTGATGCACATCTTGATTGCTCCCTGTTTTGCAATTACGAGTAAAGGTGCTATAGACATCGGTGTGTAGGATTTTGTGCGGACAGACGATGCTGGCCTTTGCTGCTGTCCTGTGATCCTGGAAAGCGATGAAGGTTAAGAGATCTCCCAAGTTTGTGTTCCAGGCAAGGAGTCTTCCTTCCCCATATGACCCGGGTGAGGTTCACAGCTGCCCTCTTGTTTGCTGTGACAAAACCAGGCATG
Organism: Mustela erminea; assembly: GCF_009829155.1. Classification (NCBI taxonomy): domain Eukaryota; kingdom Metazoa; phylum Chordata; class Mammalia; order Carnivora; family Mustelidae; genus Mustela; species Mustela erminea. Next base: position 44,837,919 of record NC_045635.1, on the reverse strand, counting down.
GTCGCTCTGAACTCCCATTTCTCAATTCATAAATGATTAGCTGAACTACTTGTGTTTACTGGAACACCTGGAGCAAAAATACTTGTTACTCAGACTCTGCTTAAGGTTCTGTCCTTTCCCTGGGTTTCTGAACTTTGACCCACTAGCAGTAGGTGCAAGCACACAGCCCCTTCTGAGAGTAGGCTGGCTTCAGGGTGAAGCACTCCTTGGTTCACTGTCTGTTCACACCACCCGTTCATCCCATTCCTCCACCCTAGGTTCTCTGGGTCCTCTCTATAAAGGAAGGAGCCTTTTGGCCTAACTCTTGAGCTGCTTGCTGATCTAATGGTCAGAGTATTCTCTGTGTTACTACAGTGCCTCTCCCCACCCCTTTTCGATACCATGATCCCTCGAATAGTGTTCTCCATACTAATTCTGGGTGCGTTCTGGAGGCTGATTTTTATTTGACAGGAGATAAGTGTTTTCAATCAGTTGGGCAAATACATAATAGTATGATTATTTTCTCTTATTACTCTAAGACTCTAACTTTGGTAAGGACCTATCAAACTGTCTTCTAAAGTTGCTGTACAGTTTAGAGCTCCAACCTTAAGTGAATGACAGCTCCTGTTGCTCAGCATGCTCACCAGCAGTTGGTTTTGTCAGTTTTCTGGATATTAGCCGTCTGAATAATGTGTAGTGTTATCTCATTATTACTTTAATTTGCGTTTCCCAAGTGCCAAATGATCTCAATCATCTTTTCATATGCTCACTAGCCATTTGTATATTTTAATTGGTGAGGTGTCTATTCGGATCTTTTGCCCATTTGTAATTGAGTTATTTGTATATTAGTTGTTGAGTTATATCAGTTCTTTGTATATTTGGATACAAGTCTTTTATCAGACATGAGTTTTACCAAATATTGTTCTCCAGTCTTTGGCTTGCCTTTCATTTCTGAACAGCCTCTCTTGTAGACTGCAAGCTTTTTAAAATTTTTAATAAAGTCCAATTCTGCTTTCTTTTTTTTTTCTTTTTCATGGATGCTACTTCTGCTGTCCTGTATAAAAGCTCAGCAGCAAACCCAAAGTCATGTTGATTTTCTCCTATGTTTACTTCCAGATGCCTTATAGTTTGAATTTTAGATATAGGCCCTTGGTCCATTTTGAGTTAATTTGTGTGAAAGTGTCAGGTCTGGGGCTAGGTTGAACTTTTTTGACCTTGGAGTCCAAATTGCTCCAGAGCCATTTATTGAGAAGACTATTCTTTCTCCATCAAACTGTGCTTGTACCTTTGTCAAGTACAACTGAGTCATATTTGTGCAGGTCTCTGACAGGTTTGCTGTTCTGATGCACTGAACTCTGTGTCTGTTCTTTGCTAATACCACACTGTCTTAATTACTACAGCTTTATAATGTCTTGAAATCAGATGATGAGTCCTAGACCTTTGTTTTTCTTTTCTTAGAATTGTGTTACCTATTGTGTATTTAGAATTGTGTTTTCTATTCTAGAGTCTATATGTTTTAGATCAGTATGTCAATATCTTCAGAGAGTTTGCTGCAGTTTAGATGGGTATTGTGCTGTTTCTCTATGTAAGTCTGGGAAGAATTGAAATTTTAACAAGTGCGAGTTTTCCAGTCCATGTATATGGAATACATCTCCTTTTAGTTAGATTTTATTTGATTTCTACATCATCGTTTGTGGTTTTCCACAGATTCTGTGTATATTTGTTATATGTGTACCTAAGTACTTGATATATAGGGCTACTATTGCAAAAGGTAGTTGGGGGTGCGGGGAATGTTAGTTGGATACTAACCCTTTAGCCTGTTAAAATATTGACAGAAGACATGAACAGACATTTCTTCAAAGAAGACATACAGATGACCAACGGACACATGAAAAGATGCACAACATCACTCATCATCAGTAAATCAAAACTGCAATGAGCTATTGCATCATCCCTGTCAGAATGGCTAAAGCCCAAAACATAAGAAACGACAAGTGTTGGCGAGGATATAGAGATAAAGAAATGCCTCGTGCACTGTTGGTGGGAATGCAAACCAGTGCAGCCACTGTGGAAGGACAGACTGGAGGGTCCTCAAAAATTTAAAAATAGAACTATCATATGATCCAGTAATTGCACTATTGGGTATTTACCCAAAGAATACAAAACCACTAAGTTGAAGGGATATATGTACCCTTATTTTTATTGCAGCAGTATTTACCATAGCCAAATAATGGAAGCAGCCCAAATGTCCAATGACAGATGAACGGATAAAATTGTATGGGGTGTGTGTGTGATACAGAACACCAGAAGTGGAATCCATGTATACATACACACACAAATATGTATACACACACAATGCAATACCACTCAGCCCAAATGTTCATCAGTAGATGAATGGATAAAGATGTGGTATACACACACACACACACACACACACACACACACACAGGAATATTATTCAGCCGTAAAAAAGAATGAAATCTTGCCATTTGCAATGACATCTGTGGAGCCAGAGAGTATAATGCTAAGTGAAATAAGCCACTCAGAGAGAGACAAATACCACATGATTTCACTCATATGTGGAATCTAAGAAACAAAAGTGGGTGAGCGTGGTGGTGGGTATTAAGGAGGGCATGTATTGCATGGAGCACTGAGTGTTACACGTAAACAATGAATCTTGGAACACTGCATCAAAAGCTAATGATGACTGTATGGTGACTAGCTTAACATAATAAAAAAAAAAATAAGAAACAAAAGTGAATGGAAAACAAGAGAGACAAACCAGGAAACGGACTCTTTACTATAGAAAACAAGCAGATGGTTACCAGAAGGGAGGTCAGGTGAAACAGGTGAAGGGGATTAAGAGTACACTTATTTTGATGAACACTGAGTAATATATGGAATTGTTGAATCACTGTCTTGTGCACCTGAAACTAATATAACACTGTTTTTTAACTACAGCGGAACTAAAAAATAAAACTGTAAGTCAGAAAAGACTCAGAAATGGACATGGTTAAAGACCTGATGAGAATTAATAATTTTTTAAAAAAGATAATTTAAAGACAATCAGATTCTGATTGTTCAGTGTTCACATCCAGGTAAGCAATTGCCATGTGTATATTCTACCTTCTATTGGGGGCACCATACTATACTCCCTTATTAATGCAATGGTATTTTGTAGATTCTCTGGCATTTTCTACACAAATAATCGTGTCCTCTGCGAATAAAAATTGTTGTATTTCAACATTTCCAATCGTTACACCTTTTAACTCCTCTTTCCTTTCTTATGTAACAAGCTGGGATTCCATTACATGTTGAATAGGAGTGATGATGGCAGTCATGTCTGGGGGTTGGGGAGTGTCTGGCTGTCATCCTTCAGCATGACATTACCTGTAGGTTTTTCATGGATTTTTTCATCAGGTTGGGAATGTTCCCCTCTATACCTGGTTTACTGAGAGTTTTTAAGATGAAGCCTGTAGAATTATCAATGCTCTCTGCATTGATAGATGTGATCATATGATTTTTGTTCTTTTGCCAGTCGATGTGAACTCTATCCATTGATCTTCAAATGTTGGGCTGGTCTTGGGTGCCTGAAAGATAGTTTGGTTGTGGTATACAGTTCTTTTTATGTATTGTTAGATTCACTTTGCTGATATGTTGTTGGGGAATTTTAGGACAGTGTTCATGAGAGATCATGGTGTGTAGTTCTCCTTTCTTGCAATGTTTTTCTCTGTCTTGCGATTAGGGGAAATGCAGACCTCAGAAAATGAGTTAGGAAGCCTTCCCCTGCTTCGATTTTCTGAAAGAGATGGTGGCAAATTGGAATCTTTTTTTTTTTTTTTCTTTAAACGTTTGTTTGGAATTCACCAAGGAAAAAGTCTGGGCCCAGGGCATAAATGTATAACTGTTCAGGTTATCTATTTTTCTGTGTGTGAGCTTTGGTAGTTAATGTCTTTCAAGGAATCTGGCCATTTCCTCTAATGGATCAAATCTGCAGACACAGGATTGCCAATGGCATTTATTTATCACCCTTTTAGTGCCCATGAGATCAGTAGTGATGTTCATTCTTTCCACTCAGATATTGGTAAGTTGTGTCTTCTCATTTTTTTCTTGGCCAGAAAGAGGCTTGCCTCTCTTATTGGCCTTTGCAAAGAACCAGCTTTTGGTGTCATTGATCTCTGCTATGTTTTTCCTGCTTTCGATTTCATTGTATTCTGCTCTGATTTTTATGATGTATTACCTTCTGTTTACTTTAGGCTTCAATTGGTCTCTTTTCCTACTTTCTTAAGGTTACTGATTTTAGATCATTCTCCTTCTCCAGTATGTGAATATATGCTCTAAATTTTATCTCCCTCTAAAGCAATGCTATTGCTGTATCACAATAATTTTGATGTCTTATTTTCATTCTAATTTAGTTCAAAATGTCTTTAAGTTTTTTCTAGAGCCTCCTTCCTCTGTCTATGTGGTGATTAGAAGTGTTTTGTTTCATTTCCAAACATAGGCAGCTTATCCATCCACTTTTCTTTTCTTTTTCTGTTTTTAAGATTTTATTTGTTTATTTGACAGAGAGGTGGAGAGAGAGAGAGCACAAGCGGCCAGAGTGGCAGTCAGAGGGAGAGGGAGAAGCAGGCTCCTCATGGAGCAGGGAGCCCGATGCGAAGCTCAATCCCAGGACCCTGGGATCATCACCCAAGCTGAAGGATGACACTGAACCAACCGAGCCACCCAGGCACCCCTCCATCTCCTTTTCTGTTGTTGATTTCTAGCTTGATTCCATTGCAATGTGAGAAGCTACTTGGTGGGAGTCCTATTCCTTTATATTTGTAAAGGTGTGTTTTCTGTCCCCACATATGGTCTCTCTTTGTGAATGTTCGTTGTGAGCTTGAGAGGCTGCTGACTCCACTGTTGTTGAGTGGAGCGTTCTATACAAGTCAAGTAGTTTGAGTTGATGGCTAATGCTGTTTAGGTTATCTATATCCTTTCGATATCTGCTTGTCTGCCTGCTTGATTTATCAATTAGTGACAGAGGGATGTTGAAATCTCTCACTACCATCAGAGATTTATGTATTTCTCTTTGACCTTTCATCAGGTTTTGCCTCATATATTTTCACACTGTTTAACATTGTTATCAGGGACCTACACAATTAGGGTTGTTGTGTCCTCTTGGAGAATTGACTCCTTAATTCTTATGTGATGCCCTTCTTTATACTTGGCAGTTTTCCTTGTTCTGATGTCTGCTTTATCTGAAATTAATGTAGCTCCTGCATCTTGTTTTGGCTTGGTGTTAACATGGTAAACCTTTTCCTATCCCTTTACTTTTAAGCTATCTGCGTCTTTGTGTTGAGTGTGAGGTTCTTGTAGACAACTTCTACTTGGGGTCTTTTGTCCACTCAGAAAATCTCTCTTTAGTGGGTGTACTTAGGCTATTCTCATTTAAAGTGATTGTTGATATAATTGTATTGATATTTGCACCTGTTTCCCCCTCTTTTAGCTTATTGCTTGTACTGCTTCTCAAACTGTTTCCAGTGGTTGCCCTAGAGTTTACAATATACATTTTTACAAGGGGAGATGGAAAGGAGAAGGGAGTTGAGGGAAATTGGAAGGGGAGGTGAACCATGAGAGTCTATGGACTCTGAAAAACAACCTGAGGGTTTTTAAGGGGCAGGGGTGGGAGGTTGAGGGAACCAGGTGGTGGGTATTAGAGAGGGCATGGATTGCATGGAGCACTGGGTGTGGTGCAAAAACAATGAATACTGTTACGCTGAAAAGAAAGAAAAAAAATACATAAACCAAAATAATTATGTAATTATTATTATCAAAAGAAAATGTTTTTCAAAATTAAAAAAAATTACAGTATCCTAAGAACAAGAAAAAAATATATACACTTTTACTAAGCTAAGTCCACCTTCAAATAACACTATATGGCTTCACGTGTAGGCCTGCAGGTACCTTATCACAGAGCATTCCTAATTCCTCCCTCCGATTGCTTGGGATACTTCTTTCTTCCCTTTCACCTATCTGTATGCTGTGACGACCCAGGACACTGTGCCATCCTGTTTCTTTTTTTTAAAAGATTTTATTTATTTATTTGACAGAGAGAGACACAGCGAGAGAGGGAACACAAGCAGGGGGGAGTGGGAGAAGCAGGCTCCTTGCTGAGCAGGGAGCCCAACATGGAACTCGATCCCAGAATCCTGGGACCATGATCTGAGCCGAAGGCGGACGCTTGAGGACTGAGCCACCCACGTGCCCCTGTGCTATCCTGCTTTAGAGAACAGTCATCTTTCATATGACACAAGAGTAAGAAACATAAAAGATGTTATTTTACCTCCATTTTATTTCACGAGTCTCTTCCTTTCTTTAGGTTGACCCATGTTTCTGACCCATATTATTTTCCTTTAGGAAGTCTGAAGGATGTCTCTTAACATTTCTTGCAAGGCAGATGTCCTGGAGAGGACTTTGCTCAACTTTTCTTTGTCTAAGAAAGTCTTTACTTTTTGTTCATATTTTACTGGAAATAGATTTCTAGGTAGATGGTTCTTCTTTTCAACAAACACCTTAAATATTTCATTTTACTCTACTCCTTCTTTGCATGGGTTGTGACAAGAAGTCAGCTGTAATTCTTATTCACATTCCTTGGTAGGTAAGATGATTTTCTCTTCTAGTTTGTTCTTTCAACATTTTCTCTTTGTTTTTAGGTTTATATAGTTTGACTCTAATAAGTCTAGGGGTGTGTGCATGCGTGCATGCGTGCGTGCGTGTGTGTGTGTGTGTGTGTGTCTTTACTTAGTATATATGCTGCTTGGAATTCACTGAGATTCCTGAATCAGTGGTTTGGTGTCTGTCACTTACTTTGGCAGTTCTTGGCCCTTATGGCTTCCAGTTTTCCTTCTTCTCTGTTACCTCTACTTCTTCCCTTTTTTGGAATTTAGATTAATATGTGAAACTTTTTCCAATTTCACATGACAGGACATTCAGTTAATTTTTTTTTCTTTTTCTGTTTTTATTTCTTAACATTTCTGCTTGGAAGTTTTTATTGACCTATGACTTCAAGCTCACCAATTCTTTCCCCCATTGTGTTGCGTCTACTGACAGACCCTCCTTTCTGTTACTGTGTTTTAATTTTCTAGTATTTCCTTTTAATTCTTGCTCAGCATTTCCATCTCTCTGCTTACATTACCCATCGGCTTTTGCATGTTGCCTATTTTTCAATTAGAGCCCTTAACAAATTAATCATATTTATTTTAAGTCCCCTATTTGAACGATCCCAATATATGTGTCATATCAAAGACTGGCTCTCATGCTTGCTTTGTCTCTTTATGTGATAAGGGAAGCAGATTCTTGCTCTCCCGTTAGTCCACACTCAGCTTCAAGCAATTCAACTTATTTGTCATTTTAAATGCTCTTGCCAGTTTATGACTGCAGAGGATTCTGATCCAGGAAAGCAGATTTCAGTTTCAACGGTCTGAATTCAACACTCTCTAGAGATTTTACATCATGGTTCACGCTGCTACCTCAGTACTCTGATGAGTCATAAAAACAAAACAAAACAAAACAAAAAACAAGACAACGTTGCTTCAGCTTTTGCAGTGTTTTCTTGTTTTAAGGAGGGATTGCTGATTTCTACCCTGTTTTATATGTTGGAGCTGAAACCAGAAGTCTCATTTGTGACCATTTTTGAAACCTAGCATAGTCATTATAAACCTACAATTTGCAAATATCATGGTAAGTACCAAGAGAAGCAGATGCAAGTTAAAAGTATTTGTCTGAGGGAGCCGGTAGGAAGAGTTGTGGTGTTTGTGGTGGGAAGAGTGATGGGGACACAGTGTGTGTGTTGGGGGGGGGGTTGTGGGGGACTGGATGTAAAATCAAGTGGGTCCTACTTTCATTCAGTGCTAGTATTATTTAACCTTTAAAATCTCTCTCCCCTCCCCCTCCCACACAAACACAACTGTGCGTGTTTGTGTTTTGAGAAAATTAAGAAATAGGTGATGCATTTTATGTAGAAATAGTCTATAGAGATTTTACATAGAAGACTACAAAGAAATTCTAAGCATGATTTCAAGGAGATTGAGTAAACACCCTCAAATACACACGACTCCTAAAACAGTCTCTCTTGGTTGTGGAAGTCAGCCATCACTATCTGTTAACTATTTGTTTGTGCATGTCAGCTGTCACTAACATGCATGTATTACTTATGATTGCAGCAGGTTTGCACACTAATTGGCTAGGGTAATAATGTAAAAATCACCCTGTCCTAAGTCTTGGGGAAGCAATGAAAGAGAGGGGACTATAGTCCCATTTCACGAGTGAAGACACTAAGGCTAAAAGAGATTAAGTAACTTGCTGAAAAGTCATACACAAGTAAGGTCTTGGACTGTGTCCCAAGTCTGTCTGATACCAGCATCCATGTCTTGTCTGGAGTACTTCTCTGCCTATCCTGGAATGTAAATTTTTGAAGAGTCGCAGCCTTATGAGAAAATGGTGTTATTTTCTTCAGCTGGGTTTGGGAACCAAATCTACTGAGACAAGTACAAGGAGAGATGAATACCATCATCCAGTTCTTTTCAGAAATCACAAATTCCCAAGCCCTATTAAATTGATTTAGAAGCTAGAAACAAAGATAGAAATCTTCCAAATTTATTTGATGAAGATTGCCTAAACCCTGATTCCCAAACCTTGAAAAGATGGTACATGCACACAAGTCTACAGGTCCACATATACTCACAATGCACAAGTGCACGTGCACACTCCCACATGCGCCCGCACATACAGAAATGTGGATCTATCACACTGAGGAGCATAGATTTAATCTTTTTATTAATCAATTTGGAGTATGTAGTGTTAATGATAAATAGAAAACTACCACATCCTGGTAGTTTTTCTTGTCATGAGAGGATAGTGTAATATTGAGAAATACTTTAGTATGCTAATTATTATATCAATAGGGCCAAGGAGGAGAAAACATATCATTTGAAATGCTGGGGAAGAAACTCAAAAAGTTCAGTCCATCTCTGACAAACAGTCCGTGGCCCTTCTTAGTGCTTGTCTTCAGCTGAGAAAATTGCATTAAAACCCTTTACCACGGGGGGAGGAGTGAAGATGGTGGAGAAGTAGCAAGCTGAGACTACATCAGGTAGCAGGAGATCAGCAAGATAGCTTATCTAAAGATTGCAAACACCTGCAAATCCATCGGAAAATCGAAAGAGAAGAACAGCAATTCTGGAAACAGAAAAACAACCACTTTGAGAAAGGTAGGACTGGCGGAGACGTGAATCCAAAGCGACGGGAAGATAGACCCTGGGGGGAGGGGCCGGCTCCCGGCAAGCTGCGGAGCAACAGCGCACAAAATCAGGACTTTTAAAAGACTGTTCCGCTGAGGGACATCGCTCCAGAGGATCGGGGGTGTCTGAGTGTCACAGAGCTTGCGGGTATTGGAACAGGGTAGCCAGCTACAGAGACAGAGCCGAAAGTAAGCTCACAGCTCGGTGTTACCTTGAACTGGTTGCAGGCTCAGTGAGCTCGGAGTGCGGCCTGAGGTCAGGCAGATGGGAGTAACTGGGCGCTGTTTTCTGAGGGCGCACTGAGGAGTGGGGCCCCGGGCTCTCGGCTCTTCCGGGCCGGAGACCAGGAGGTCGCCATTTGTATTCCCGTCCTCCGGAACTCTACAGAAAGCGCTCAGGGAACAAAAGCTCCTGAAAGCAGGGAACAAAAGCTCCTGAAAGCAAACCTGAGCGGATTACTCAGCCCGGCCCCTGGTAAGGGCGGTGCAATTCCGCCTGGGGCAAAGACACTTGAGAATCACTACACCGGCCCCTCCCCAGAAGATCAACAAGAAATCCAGCCGAGACCTAGTTCACCTACCAAGGAGTGCGGTTTCAATACTAAGGAGAGCAGCAAAATTCCAGAGGAGGAGAAAGCAAAGCACGGAACTCATGGCTTTCTCCCTGTGATTTTTTTAGTCTTGCAGTTAATTTAATTTTTTTTCTTTTATCTTTTTTTTTTTTTTCTCGCCTTCTGGTAAAATTTTTTTTAAACTTTTACCCTGTTCTTTTTTAACGTTTTTAAACTAGTTTATCTAATATATATATTTTTTCTTTTTTATATTTTTCTTCATTCGTTTTCTTTTTTTTTCTTCTTTTTTCTTTCTTCCTTTTTGAACCTCTTTTTTTTTTTATTTTTTTTTTTATTTCCAGCATAACAGTATTCATTATTTTTGCACCACACCCCGTGCTCCATGCAATCCGTGCCCTCTATAATACCCACCACCTGGTACCCCAACCTCCCACCCCCCGTCCTCTTTTTATCCCCTTTCTCCCCTGTCACGATTTGGGATCTCTTCTGATTTGGTTAAAGCATATTTTCCTGGGGGTTGTTGCCACCATTTTAGTATTTTACTTGCTCCTTCATATACTCCTATCTGGACAAAATGACAAGACGGAAAAATTCACCACAAAAAAAGAACAGGAGGCAGTACCGAAGGCTAGGGACCTAATCAATACAGACGTTGGTAATATGTCAGATCTAGAGTTCAGAATGACAATTCTCAAGGTTCTAGCCGGACTCGAAAAAGACATGGAAGATATTAGAGAAACCCTCTCGAGAGATATAAAAGCCCTTTCTGGAGAAATAAAAGAACTAAAATCTAACCAAGTTGAAATAAAAAAAGCTATTAATGAGGTGCAATCAAAAATGGAGGCTCTCACTGCTAGGATAAATGAGGCAGAAGAAAGAATTAGTGATATCAAGGACCAAATCACAGAGAATAAAAAAGCTGAGCACAAGAGGGACAAACAGCTACTGGACCACGAGGGGAGAATTCGAGAGATAAGTGACACCATAAGAAGAAACAACATTAGAATAATTGGGATTCCAGAAGAAGAAGAAAGAGAGAGGGGAGCAGAAGGTATACTGGAGAGAATTATTGGAGAGAGTTTCCCCAATATGGCAAAGGGAACGAGCATCAAATTCAGGAGGTTCAGAGAACGCCCCTCAAAATCAATAAGAATAGGCCCACACCCCGTCACCTAATAGTAAAATTTACAAGTCTCAGTGACAAAGAGAAAATCCTGAAAGCAGCCCGGGAAAAGAAGTCTGTAACATACAATGGTAAAAATATTAGATTGGCAGCTGACTTATCCACAGAGACCTGGCAGGCCAGAAAGAGCTGGCATGATATTTTCAGAGCACTAAACGAGAAAAACATGCAGCCAAGAATACTATATCGAGCTAGGCTATCATTGAAAATAGAAGGAGAGATTAAAAGCTTCCAGGACAAACAAAAACTGAAAGAATTTGCAAATACCAAACCAGCTCTACAGGAAATATTGAAAGGGGTCCTCTAAGCAAAGAGAGAGCCTACAAGTGGTAGATCAGAAAGGAACAGAGACCATATACAGTAACAGTCAACTTACAGGCAATACAATGGCACTAAATTCATATCTCTCAATAGTTACCCTGAATGTTAATGGGCTAAATGCCCCTGTCAAAAGACACAGGGTATCAGAATGGATAAAAAAACAAAACCCATCTATATGTTGCCTCCAAGAAACTCATTGTAAGCCCGAAGACACCTCCAGATTTAAAGTGAGGGGGTGGAAAAGAATTTACCATGCTAATGGACATCAGAAGAAAGCAGGAGTGGCAATCCTTATATCAGATCAATTAGATTTTAAGCCAAAGACTATAATAAGAGATGAGGAGGGACACTATATCATACTCAAAGGGTCTGTCCAACAAGAAGATCTAACAATTTTAAATATCTATGCCCCCAACGTGGGAGCAGCCAATTATATAAACCAATTAATAACAAAATCAAAGAAACACATCAACAATAATACAATAATAGTAGGGGACTTTAATGCTCCCCTCACTGAAATGGACAGATCATCCAAGCAAAAGATCAGCAAGGAAATAAAGGCCTTAAACGACACACTGGACCAGATGGACATCACAGATATACTCAGAACATTTCATCCCAAAGCAACAGAATACACATTCTTCTCTAGTGCACATGGAACATTCTCCAGAATAGATCACATCCTCGGTCCTAAATCAGGACTCAACCGATATCAAAATATTGGGATCATTCCCTGCATATTTTCAGACAACAATGATCTAAAGCTAGAACTCAACCACAAAGGGAAGTTGGAAAGAACCCAAATACATGGAGACTAAATAGCATCCTTCTAAAGAATGAATGGGTCAACCGGGAAATTAAAGAAGAATTGAAAAAAATCATGCAAACAAATGATAATGAAAATACAACAGTTCAAAATCTGTGGGACACAACAAAGGCAGTCCTGAGAGGAAAATATATAGCGGTACAAGCCTTTCTCAAGAAACAAGAAAGGTCTCAGGTACACAACCAAACCCTACACCTAAAGGAGCTGGAAAAAGAACAAGAAAGAAACCATAAGCCCAGCAGGAGAAGAGAAATCATAAAGATCAGAGCAGAAATCAATGAAATAGAAACCAAAAAAACAATAGAACAAATCAATGAAACTAGGAGCTGGTTCTTTGAAAGAATTAATAAAATTGGTCAACCCCTGCCCCGACTTATCAAAAAGAAAAGAGAAAGGACCCTAATAAATAAAATCATGAATGAAAGAGGAGAGATCACAACTAACACCAAAGAAATACAAACTATTATAAGAACATACTATGAGCAAATCTACGCCAACAAATTTGACAATCTGGAAGAAATGGATGCATTCCTAGAAACATATAAACTACCACAACTGAACCAGGAAGAAATAGAAAGCCTGAACAGACCCATAACCAGTAAGGAGATTGAAACAGTCATTAAAAATTTCCAAACAAACAAAAGCCCAGGGCCAGACGGCTTCCTGGGGGAATTCTACCCAACATTTAAAGAAGAACTAATTCTTATTCTCCTGAAACAGTTCCAAAAAATAGAAATGGAAGGAAAACTTCCAAACTGATTTTATGAGGCCAGCATCACCATGATCCCAAAACCAGACAAGGATCCCATCAAAAAAGAGAGCTATAGGGGCGCCTGGGTGGCTCAGTGGGTTAAAAAAGAGAGCTATAGACCAATATCCTTGATGAACACAGATGCGAAAATTCTCACCAAAATACTGGCCAATAGGATTCAACAGTACATTAAAAGGATTATTCACCACGACCACGTGGGATTTATTCCAGTGCTGCAAGGTTGGTACAATATCCACAAATCAGTCAATGTGATACAACACATCAATAAAAGAAAGAACAAGAACCATATGATACTCTCAATAGATGCTGAAAAAGCATTTGACAAAGTACAGCATCCCTTCCTGATCAAAACTCTTCAAAGTGTAGGGAGAGAGGGCACATACCTCAATATCTTCAAAGCCATCTATGAAAAACCCACCGCAAATATCATTCTCAATGGAGAAAAACTGAAAGCTTTTCCGCTAAGGTCAGGAACACGGCAGGGATGTCCATTATCACCACTGCTATTCAACATAGTACTAGAAGTCCTAGCCTGAGCAATCAGACAATGAAAGGAAATTAAAGGCATCCAAGTCAGCAAAGAAGTAGTCAAATTATCACTCTTCGCAGATGATATGATACTATATGTGGAAAACCCAAAGGACTCCACTCCAAAACTGCTAGAACTTGTCCAGGAATTCAGTAAAGTGTCAGGATATAAAATCAATGCACAGAAATCAGTTGCATTTCTATACACCAACAACAAGACAGAAGAAAGAGAAATTAAGGAGTCAATCCCATTGACAATTGCACCCAAAACCATAAGATACCTAGGAATAAACCTAACCAAAGAGGCACAGAATCTATACTCAGAAAACTATAAAGTACTCATGAAAGAAATTGAGGAAGACACAAAGAAATGGAAAAATGTTCCATGCTCCTGGATTGGAAGAATAAATATTGTGAAAACGTCTATGCTACCTAAAGCAATCTACACATTTAATGCAATTCCTATCAAAGTACCATCCATCTTTTTCAAAGAAATGGAACAAACAATTCTAAAATTTATATGGAACCAGAAAAGACGTCGAATAGCCAAAGGGATATTGAAAAAGAAAGCCAAAGTTGGTGGCATCACAATTCTGGACTCAAGCTCTATTACAAAGCTGTCATCATCAAGACAGCATGGTACTGGCACAAAAACAGACACATAGATCAATGGAACAGAATAGAGAGCTCAGGAATAGACCCTCAACTCTATGGTCAACTAATCTTCGACAAAGCAGGAAAGAATGTCCAATGGAAAAAAGACAGCCTCTTCAATAAATGGTGCTGGGAAAATTGGTCAGCCACATGCAGAAAAATGAAATTGGACCATTTCCTTACACCACACACGAAAATAGACTCAAAATGGATGAAGGACCTCAATGTGCGAAAGAAATCCATCAAAATCCTTGAGGAGAACACAGGCAGCAACCTCTTCGACCTCAGCCACAGCAACATCTTCCTAGGAACATCGCCAAAGGCAAGGGAAGCAAGGACAAAAATGAACTATTGGGATTTCATCAAGATCAAAAGCTTTTGCACAGCAAAGGAAACAGTTAACAAAATCAAAAGACAACTGAAAGAATGGGAGATGATATTTGCAAACGACATATCAGATAAAGGACTAGTGTCCAAAATCTATAAAGAACTTAGCAAACTCAACACCCAAAGAACAAATAATCCAATCAAGAAATGGGCAGAGGACATGAACAGACATTTATGCAAAGAAGACACCCAGATGGCCAATAGACACATGAAAAAGTGCTCCATATCACTCGGCATCAGGGAAATACAAATCAAAACCGCAATGAGATATCACCTCACACCAGTCAGAATGGCTAAAATCAACAAGTCAGGAAATGACAGATGCTGGCGAGGATGCGGAGAAAGGGGAACCCTCCTACACTGTTGGTGGGAATGCAAGCTGGTGCAGCCACTCTGGAAAACAGCATGGAGGTTCCTCAAAATGTTGAAAATAGAACTGCCCTATGACCCAGCAATTGCACTACTGGGTATTTACCCTAAAGATACAAACGTAGTGATCCAAAGGGGCATGTGCACCCAAATGTTTATAGCAGCAATGTCCACAATAGCCAAACTATGGAAAGAACCTAGATGTCCATCAACAGATGAATGGATCAAGAAGATGTGGTATATATACACAATGGAATACTATGCAGCCATCAAAAGAAATGAAATCTTGCCATTTGCGAGAACATGGATGGAACTAGAGCGTATCATGCTTAGCGAAATAAGTCAAGCAGAGAAAGACAACTATCATATGATCTCCCTGATATGAGGAAGTGGTGATGCAACATGGGGGCTTAAGTGGGTAGGAGAAGAATAAATGAAACAAGATGGGATTGGGAGGGAGACAAACCACAAGTGACTCTTAATCTCACAAAACAAACTGAGGGTTGCTGGGGGGAGGGGGTTTGGGAGAAGGGGTGGGATTATGGACATTGGGGAGGGTATGTGCTTTGGTGAGTGCTGTGAAGTGTGTAAACCTGGTGATTCACAGACCTGTACCCTTGGGGATAAAAATATATGTTTATAAAAAATAAAAAATTAAAACAAACAAACAACCAAAAAAACCCTTTACCACTACCCACCCATAATCCCTTATCTGAAACCCTTGGGGGACCAGATGTTGCACATTTCATATACCATACTTCCCATAAGAGCCGTAAGCAGGGTCTGGAATAGCACTGCTGAATCTAATAAAACAATATTTCCACAGAGAAACGCAAATATTCATGCTGAGAAGGATAAATAAAGACTAAAAACAGCCTCCTGTCAGTTCAGGTCATGTTGTATATGCACATGAGATAGAAAAAAAAAAACTCTGGGTTTCATAGCCTTGAGATTTCAGACTTACAGTAAGGGATTTTGATTCTTTTTTTTGTGTGTGTGGTAGTTGAATTGCTTCCTTTTTATTTTTTTAAAATTATTTTTATTAGCATATAAGGTATTATTTGCCCCAGGGGTAGAGGTCTGTGAATCGTCAGGCTTACACATTTCACAGCACTCACCATATCACATACTCTATCCAATGTCCAAAACCCAACCACCCTCTCCCAACCCCCCTCCCCCCAGCAACCCTCAGTTTGTTTTGTGAGATTAAGAGTCTCTTATGGCTTGTCTCCCTCCCAATTTGATCTCGTTTCATTGTTTTCATTCCCTACCCCTCAAACCCCATGCCCTGCCTCTCAAATTCCTCATATCAAGGAGAGCATATGATAATGGTCTTTCTCTGATTGACTTACTTTGCTCAGCATAATACCCTCTAGTTCCATCCACGTCGTTGCAAATGACAAGATTTCATTTCTTTTGATGTCTGCATAGTATTCCATTGCATATATATACCACATCTTCTTTATCCATTCATCTGTCGGTGGACATCTAGGTTCTTTCCATAGTTTGGCTATTGTGGACATTGCTGCTATAAACATTCAGGTGCACGTGCCCCTTCAGATCACTACATTTGTATCTTTAGGGTAAATACAATGGCTGGGTCGTAGGGTAGCTCTATTTTCAACCTTTTGGGGAACGTTTTGAGGAACCTCCATGCTGTTTTCCAGAGTGGCTACACCAGCTTGCTTTCCCACCAACAGTGAAGGAGGGTTCCCCTTTCTCTGCATCCTCGCCAACATCTGTTGTTTCCTGACTTGTTAATTTTAGCCATTCTGACTGGTGTGAGGTGGCATCTCATTGTGGTTTTGATTTGTGTTTCCCTGATGCCCAGGGATGTGGAGCACTTTTTCATGTGTCTGTTGGCCATCTGGATGCCTTCTTTGCAGAAATGTCTGTTCATGTCCTCTGCCCATTTCTTGATTGGATTATTTGTTCTTTGGGTATCGAGTTTGCTAAGTTCTTTATAGATTTTGGACACTAGCCCTTTATCTGATAAGTCATTTGCAAATATCTTCTCCCATTCTGTCACTTGTGTTTTGGCTTTGTTGACTGTTTTGTTTGCTGTGCAAAAGCTTTTGATATTGATGAAGTCCCAACAGTTCATTTTTGCCCTTGCTTCCCTGGACTTTGGCCATGTTTCTAGGAAGAGGTTGCTGCCTGTGTTCTCCGCAAGGATGTTGATGGATTCCTGTCTCATATTGAGCTCTTTCATCCATTTTGAGTCTATTTTTGTGTGTGGTGTAAGGAAATGGTCCAGTTTCATTCTTCTGCATGTGACTGTCCAATTTTCCCAACACCATTTGTTGAAGAGACTGTCTTTTTTCCATTGGACATTCTTTCCTGCTTTGTCGAATATTAGTTGACCATAGAGTTGAGGGTCCATTTCTGGGCCTCTATTCTGTTCCATTGATCTATGTGTCTGTTTTTGTGCCAGCATCATACTGTCCTGATGATGACAGCTTTGTAATAGAGCTTAAAGTCTGCAGTTGTGATGCCACAAACTTTGGCTTTCTTTTGCAACATTCCTCTGGCTATTCGGGGTCTTTTCTGGTTCCATATAAATTTGGGGATTCTTTTTTTCCATTTCCTTGAAAAAATTGATGGTATTTTGATAGGGATTGCATTAAATGTGTAGACTGCTTTAGGTAGCATAGACATTTTCACAATACCTGTTCTTCCAATCCATGAGCGTGGAACTTTTTCCATTTCTTTGTGTCTTCCTCAATTTCTTTCATGAATATTTTATAGTTTTCTGAGTACAGATTCTTTGCCTCTTTGGTTAGGTTTATTCCTAGGTATCTTATGGTTTTGGGTGCAATTGTAAATGGGATCGACTCCTTAATTTCTCATTCTTCTGTCTTGCTGTTGCTGTATAGAAATGCAACTGATTTCTGTGCATTGTTTTATATCCTGACCCTTTACTGAGTTCCTGTATGAGTTCAAGCAGTTTTGGAGTGGAGTCTTCTTGGGTTTTCCACATAAAGTATCATATCATCTGCAAAGAGTGAGAGTTTGACTTCTTCTTTGCCAATTCGGATGCTTTTTATTTCTTTTTGCTGTCTGATGGCTGAGGCTAGGACTTCTAGTACTATGTTGAATAGTAGTGGTGATAGTGGACATCCCTGCCATGTTCTTGACCTTAGGGGGAAAGCTCTGACATTTTTTCCATTGAGAATGATATTTGCTGTGGGTTTTTCATAGATGGCTTTGATGATATTGAGGTATGTACCCTCTATCCCTACACGTTGAAGAGTTTTGATCAAGAAAGGACTTTGTCAAATGCTTTTGCAGTGTCTATTGAGAGTATCATATGGTTCTTGTTCTTTCTTTTGCTTTTTTTTTTTTTTTTTGGTGTATTGTATCACCTTGATTGATTTCTGGATGTTGAACCACACTTGCAGCCCCAGAATAAATCCCACTTGTTTGTGGTGTATAATCCATTTAATGTACTGTTGGATCCTATTGGCTAGTATTTTGGTGAGAATTTTTGCATCCATGTTCATCAAGGATATTGGTCTGTAATTCTCCTTTTTGATGGGGTCTTTGTCTGGTTTTGGCATCAAGGTAATGCGGGCCTCATAAAATGAGTTTGGAAGTTTTCCTTCCATTTCTATTATTTGGAGCAGTTTCAGGAGAATAGGTATTAATTCTTCTTTAAGTGTTTGGTGGAATTCCCCTGGGAAGCCATCTGGCCCTGGGCTCTTGTTTGTTGGGAGATTTTTGAGGACTACTTCAATCTCCTTACTGGTTATGGGTCTGTTCAGGTTTTCTATTTCTTCCTGGTTCAGTTTTGGTAGTTTATCAGTCTCTAGGGATGGATCCATTTCTTTCAGATTGTCAAATTTTCTGGCTTATAGTTGTTCATAGAGATTTTTATTCTATAGTGTGTTTCTGTCCGTTCTTTTTGCATTTCTTAGAAGATTTTATTTATTTACTTGCGAGAGAGAGAGAGAGAGAGGGAGAGAATGCACAATCAAGGGAGCAGCAGGCAAAGGGAGAAGCAGGCTCCTTGCTGAGCAGGGAGCCTGATGCGGCACTCTATCCCACAACCCTGGGACCATGACCTGAGCCGAAGGCAGCTGCGTAATTGACTGAGCCACCCAGGCATCTGTCCTTTTGCATTTTATATATGTTTTCCCCCACTATTTTTGGTAGATTTTCTTCTACCGAAGTATAACATACAAAGAGGTGAGAACACAAGTCATAAGTGACAGCAATTTGATGACACTTCATAAAGTGAATGCATGCATGTAACCACCACCAAGATCAAGATATACAACATTACTGGTGCCCCAGAAGCCTATACTGCGTCCTTCTCTAATCATTACACCTGACAGTTAACCACTCTTCTGACCTATGTCACCATAAGGGTTTTTCGGGCTGTTTTAAAACTCTTCACAAATAGAATTCTCAATCATGGGTCTTTTTATGCCTTCCTTCTTTTGCCCAATGTTCTGATATTGAGATCTTCCCATGTTGTTGCAGGTAGGGATATTTTCTTGTTTCAGTCTCTACTATGAGTATATCACACTGTATTTATTTACTCAGCTGTTGATAGATGTTTGGATTGTTTCCAGTTCCTGACTATCATCAATAATGATGCCGTGAATGTTTTTTTCAGGCGTTTTGGAGAACATGTTTGCACTTCTTCTGTTTGATATATACAGGGATTGTGTGGTAGCCAGAATTCCGTGGTGATACCCAGTGACCCCTGTCTTTGCCCCAGTCTCCTCCCACTGGGTGCAGATGGAACCTGTGGATATGAAGAGATATCACTTCCATGATGATGTGAATTTATATAGCAAAAAGGATTTTGCAGATGTAATTAAGGCCACAGATCAGTTGACCTTAAGATTGGGAGATTGTTCGGGGTGGGACAGACCTAATCAGGGGAACACTTACAAGGGCCCAGCCCGCCCCCCCCAAAAAAAGAGAGTTTGAGGCATGAGAGAGCATGTTCTGGGGGCCACATGGTGAGGAACTGAAGGCAGCCTCTAGGAGATGAGTGCTGTCCCTGGCTGACTGCCAGTGAGAGAAAGGGGCCTCAGTCTTCCAGCAGTCTGGAATGGAGTTCGGCTGACAACATGGATGTGTTTGGAAGGGGGCTCTTCCCAAAAGCCTCCAGAAAGGGGTACAGCAAATCAACTGCCATCTTACCCTGTGAGACCCAGAGTGGGAAAGCCAGTCACACTGGGCATAGACTTCTGACCTGCACATCTGTGAGCTAATAAATGGGGGTTGTTTTAAGCTGTTAGGAGCATGTTCATTTATTCCACACCAATAGGAAGCTCATATGGATTTTGGTACCTGAATGTGGGGTGCTGCCACTGCAAACAGCTAAAGGTGTAAGCGTGGCTTTGGAACTGGGTAGTGGATGAAGACTGGGGGAATTTTGAGGTGCACACTAGAGAAAGCCCTGATTGCCTCAGACTGTTAGTAGAAATCTGAACTTTTTTTTAAAATTTGAAAAGATTCATTTAAAAAGTCTTTTTTAAAAAAATTATGTTAGTCACCATACATTATGTCATTAGTTTTTGATGTAGTGTTCTAAGACTCTTTGTTTGTGTATAACACCCAGTGCACCATGCAATATGTGCCCTCCTTAATACCCACCACCGGGCCAACCCATCCCCCCATCCCCCTCCCCTCAAACCCTCAGTTTGTTTCTCGGAGTCCATAGTCTCTCATGGTTCATCTCCCCCTCTGGTTCCCCCCACTTCATGGAGGACATTGGGATAAGAAATCTGAACATCACTGGTAAGGGCTCAGAAGGAAGCGAGGGACTCGTTATTGGAAACTGGAAGAAGGGGGAATCCCTACCATGTAGTGGCAGAAAATTTAACAAGATTTTTGCCTGCGGTTATGTGGAAAGAAGAAAATATAAATGACAAACTTGGCTATATGGCTAAGGGAGAGGTTGGAGGTAGGAGAATTTGGATAACATAATAGGAAAAGCCTAGATTGCCTTGAGCAGAGCGTTAAGGCAGATCTGGAATTTAAAAGCCAAGGATTATTCTTGGCTTTGAAACTTTATCAAAGAATTCTGGCTGCTGTTCTCCCAGCTGGATTTCTAAACTGCTTTGGGACTCTGACTCCTTTCTGCCTTCCTATGCCCGCCCCCCTTTTCACACCAGACTGTTCTAGCTGTTATCCTATGCCCATCCCACCATTGTGTGTTGGGGAAGATAGCTTGTCTGTCACTTTAGTGTCACCAGTCCTCAGTAGGAGAGGGAGTGTGCCCCGGGAATGGTACTGCATGGATTATGCCCAGGAGCCTCATCCATGCCTGATCTGGATGACTAGGATGATGAGATTCTGGACTTTGAGCTGTGCAGTTTTGATGAGCTCTTAGACTTCAGCTGTTGCCATAATACCATGAGAAATTTGGAGACTGTGGGATGGAGTGAGTGAATTTTGAATGTGGGACAGACTGGATCACTGGGGGCCAGAGGGTGATGCACTGTGGTAGGCAAATTTCTAAGAGGACTCCAAGTGACCCTCAATCTTGTATAATCCCCTCCTGTTCAGTGTAAGAGGAGCCCATAAACATGATCAGATATCACTCCTGTGATGATTATGTTATGTTACATGGGAAAAGAGATTTTGTAGCTGTGTTAAGGTCCCAAATCAGCAGACCTTCAAATAAGGAGGTCATCCTGGGTGGGCCAGCCATAATGAGGTGAGCCCTTAAAACGGGCCCCTTCTGAAAGACTCAGGAATGAAAAGGTATCTGGAGGGGTCCATGTGGCAAGGAACTGCGGGCAGCCTCTAGGGGCTGAGAGTGGGACTGAATTCTGCCAATAACCCAAATGAGCTTGACAGTGGACTTCTCCTCAGAGCCTCCACAAAGAAATATGGTCTGCCCAACACGTGATTTCAGCCTGTGATACACCAAGCAGAGAACAAAGGCATGCCACACATGGACCTCTGACCTACAGAACTGTGAGCTAATAAACAGACATTGTTTTTAAGTTGCTGAGTTTATGGTATTTTGTTATGCAGGAATAGACTATTAATACAGATGGCATTGCTGGGTTATAGAGAATGTACATGTTCAGCTTTGAAGGATAGTGCCAGTTTTCCAAAGAGGTGGTACCAATTTACACTTGCACCAGCATTAGAGAGTTCCTCCATATCCTCACCTAATCTTGATATTGTAAGTTGTCTTGGCTATTCTGATAGATGCTTCGTCAGGGATTTTATTTTATTTATTTTTTCCAAAGATTATTTATTGATTTATTTAGAGCGTGTGCACAAAGAGAGGGGAGGGGCAGAGGGTGGTGGGGGTTGGGGGAGAGAGAGAGTCTTAAGCAGTCTCTTCCCTGAGTGCAGAGCTCAGGGCTCAATCTCACAACTCTGAGATCTCGATCTGAGCCCAAACCCAAGAGTCCGAGGCTTAACAGACTGTGCCACCTCACTGGGATTTTAATGTGCATATCCCTGGTGACTGAGGATGAGTAGCTTTTTATTTGCTCATCGTTTAGTTAGTTGGCTGTCCTGTTTTGTGAAGGTCCTGTTCAAATATTGTGCCAGTTTTTCATTTCATCGTCCTTCTTCCCTCTTGATTTCAGGAGGTATTATATCCCGAACACCCGACATCCATGAAATACACGTCACAAATACCTTTCTCCCATTCTGAGGTTCATCTTTTCACTCTCTAAATGTGTCTTTTGATGAACGAAGTCCTTATTTTGATGAAGTCCAAATTTTGTCATTAGTGCCTTCTATGTGCTGTTTCCACGATCTTTCCCTATCCCAAGGTCACAAAGATTTGTTCATAATGTTATTTTCAATAAGCTTTAACTTCTGGAATTAATTTTTGTGTGTGGCATATGTTGGGGGCCAAAGTTAATTTTTTTCCCAAGTAGGTAGATATCCAGTTGGTTCAGCCCCACTTAGTTAAAAGACCATCCTTTCCCCCAGAGCACTCTATGTGGCACAATTGTTGTAAATGTGGTGACCCTGCTTGTGTGAGTCTGTTCGTGGACCCTTCTCTTTGTGTCTTTGGCCTGTTTGTCTATTCTTGTGCTCATACCACACTATCTTAATTGTAACAGTGTCATAGTTGGTCTTGCTATCTGGTTGTGAAAGTCCTGAAAAGTCTTATTTTTTGTTTTAGATGGCTTTGGCTGTTCTTGGATCTTTGTTAGCCATATATAATTTAGAATCAGCTTGCCAATTTCCGTTTTCAAAAGAAAAAAATAAACACGCTGGGAATTTGTTTGGGAATGCATTGAATCCATAGATCATTTTCACAAGAATTCTCTCTCCCATTCACTTTCATACTGTTGTCTTCCAATACATAAGCATGACACTTGTCTGATTTATGTAGGTTGTCTTTAATTTCTCTCAGAAGTGCTATCTGTGGGCAGAGGTCTTGGGGACTCCTTTGTTAGATTTGTTCCTAGGTGTTTCTTTTCTGATGCTATAATAGATGGCATTTAACATTTCTTTCTCCTGTAATTTCAATGCCAGTATATAGAAATCCAATTGTATTTTGTAAAATTGACCATATATCCAGCAACCACGCTAAATCATTTATTAATTACAATAGCAAAAACACATACTTTTTGAGATTTTTTAAATGTAAACAATCTGTTGTGTCTCTGAGACACGCTGAGAAAACGCATCCCAGACATGCATCTTATTGATATGGGAGAATATCGACGGGGAATGCCCATTCCTAAACCAGTCACTGGAAGGGTAATGAGATTACTATGACCTGGTTAGTCAACCACACTCTCCTGTCGCATCAGATGCATTGCACTGTGGGCCACAGTTTTTCTTTATTTTAACCGAATACGTAAATACTTGGAAATGAAATCTTTCATCAGAAAGATAAAGATCAGGAGATCGATGGTGACTGGATTGATACTGGTGGAATGTCCCTCTCCATACAAGAGCTGAAATTATGGAGTTCTTAAGGTACATCATTTCTTAAGCAAAGACTAATATGGTTAATTTTTGAGAAATGTTTAGTGCATTGTGAAAGAAGAATTAACTCTTAAAATGAAGTAGTTTACTTCACATATGCCCTTCTGCTGATTATAAAATATAAAGTTATCACAGAAAATTCAACACATACACATACCAAACTTTTAACAATAGTTATTGATCACGGACAGGATTGACTGTGATTTAAATTTTGTTTTAAACTTTTCCAAATTATCTAAATACCCCACCACAGGGTTTGTCAACCTGGACACTACTGATATTTGGACCAGATAATTGTTGTAAGAGGCTGGCTTGTGCATTCAGGGATTTTAAGCAGCATCCCTAGTTTTGATCCACTGGATGGCAGTAGCATCTCCCCTTTCCCCAGGTTGCAACAAACAAAAATGTCTCCAAACATTGTCAAGTGCCCCCTGGAGGGCACCGTGGCCCTGAATGAGCAGCATTACTCTACAGTAAATGAGATTTTAATATACATCGAATTCTAGATACATATATAGATATATAGATATATCGATCTATATCTATAATAGGTATATATATAGATATAGATCGATATATCTATATATATATCTATATATATCTATATCTATATCTATATATATACATATATATGAGAGAGATATAAATATACAACACTATATTCAGAATATAATTTTTATTTGTATAACATAGCCATTTTCCAATAGCATTAAAAGTTCTTCTGAAACATCTCATAAACTCTACATAAGTTTATTCTGTGGACCATCCACCATCCTGCCAGAAATTTAAGTGGTTTCCATTTTTTAAAACAAATGACACCAAAATAATCACTTCCGATCAAATAACATTGTGGTTTTACATATGTATATTTCTTCAGAATCAATGCCCAGAAGAGGAATTGTAGCATCAAATGGATTTCATGTTTATATATATGTCTTGTCAAACTTCCATCTGGCAAGGTGCTCTGAATGCAGAGCCCCATCTGGTAGCATATGAGAGAGCCTGGTTTCTTACAACGGCTTAAATCATAATCAAACACTAAAAATTAGTTGCTTTCCAGAATGCAAATATATGTATTTTTCTGAATGCAAGAGCAATCTATGCCCGTTGAGAACATTTAGAATATAAAGTATGAGGCAAACAAAACTTACTCTTCCAGGGATGCCTGGGTGGTTCAGTCGGTTAAGCGGCTGCCTTTTGGTCGGGTCATGATCTCAGGGTCCTGGGATTGAGTCCTGCATGGGGCTCCTTGCTCAGCGGGGAGCCTGCTTCTCCCTCTGCCTGCCACTCCCCCTGCTTGCACTCTTACTCTCTCCATCCCTCTCTTGCTCGTGCGCTCTCTCTCTCTCTCTCTGCCAAATGAAAAACAAACAAACAAAAAAACCTTACTCTTCCAGATCTTTCTTTCCCATTGAGAATCACTAGATTCCCACTGTGTTCCCAATCTGCAAGTCTTCCCAATTCCAGGAAGTGGCCCCACCATCCACCCAGATGCTATGGCCATAATCTAAGGCTCCTTACTGATTGGTGTTTTTTGCTCATGATCTCACAGCCATTCAAGTTGTCACAGCTGAGGCCTCAGACAACAACATCATAGAGCAGAGATGAGCCATCTGCCCTCTGCCATCTGAATTCTAGCTCTACAGGATGCCTGAGCATGATCAGATGGTCATTGTTCCATGACACTAAGTTATGGAGCAGTAGATGAGCAGAACACATTCTCTTCATTTAAGCACATCCTCTATTTCCTTAGTATTTCATTTTCCATATTCCATTCCATTTTATTTATATTCATTGTCTATTCCACCCTTTATAATTTGTATTCTATATTTCATTCCCAGTTTCATTCCATTTGTTGCTATTCCATCCTGGGACTTCTAAATCTATGATGCAAATTTCATAGTCCATTGATTTCATGACCTTGCATATTCTATTCCATTGGTTTCCTCCCCATATTTTACTTCACTGTATATTCCACTCCATTTTTTTTCTCATATAACATTACTTACATATTTTCTCATTCCACATGCCATCAGATATTTATTTCCACTTCCCTTTCCATTCCATTTTCCCCATTATATTCCATTCAGTTTCCATCCTGTTCAATTTTCCATTCCATATCCTGTTTAAGTCCCTATTCCATCCCCCATTTCATTCCAGTTTCCACTGCAGTTAGTCTCCACTTCATTCTGTTCTGCATTCCATTTCGAATCCATTTTCCATTCCATACTGTTTAACACTCCAAATACCATTCCTTTCTACTTTGCGTTGTGTTTCATTCCAGTTGCTCCTCCAGTCCAGTAAGCATCCCATTCCATTTGGCTGAAGTTGTTTTAACAGTGACTTTCAGGAGAACATCTTGCTAATATTTTGATCAAAGAATTACAAATGTGCATGGCCTGTGCCAAGAATTGCTTCATCTGGGAGTCTATCCACAGCAAGGACACAACTGAAGATATGAACAATTTTTAGTAAGAAGGATGTACCTCACAGTGATGTGTTATAGAGCATGAAAAGTTGGTTGCTATTGGAATGTTTGAAGATGTAAGCTTCTGGTATAAATGGGAGTATTTTGTACTTAAAAATGGCCTTGTGGAAATTTACTTATTGACATGGAGAGGGAGTTTTTTGGACCCCAAAAAGCAGGTGACCAAACAGTATCTATGGGTAAGTGATTCCATTTCATAAAATAAACTAGGTGTAACTTGCCTCACAGGTGCGTCAGAATTTAGGTGCTAGCTTTCCTACATTTGCATTTCTGTTTTGGGTCGGTCTTCTGTAAATGCAGCCCCTCTGTAATAACGAGTAAAAATCTGATCTACATATTGGACTTCAGGTCTGGGCATCACGGCGTATTTGTATTAACAGAAACTAGAGAGTAGGTCAAACAAATGAATGTACATTCGTCATTGGATTACTGTGCAGTGGATTACTATACAATTGCTGATGCGTATTTAAGGACAGTATCGTCCTTAATCCCAGGCAACCCCAGTCTGTGTTCAGGAGGCAAGGCAAGGAGAAGCATCCTACCGGAAAATTCTAAATCCGCCTCTGATGCGTGGCAGCAGTGCTGAACATCCCGAGCCCAGGCAGTGTGGGGCCCATCCCTTTTGCTGCCTTCAGGCCGCTCTCCAACCCTACAGCCCACTAGAGCCCTGTGTGGGGTCATTCAGATCCCCGAAGGAGTTCCGGGACAGTCTCTTCTGGAGTCACACATAGGCCCAGGGTCCTGTCGGGATTCCAGGAGGGATGCCCAGCTCAGCGGCTATCTCCTGTTGGCCAGTGTGGTATTTCTTTCAAGCCACTGATCGAAAGTTTCACCACCAGAGTGGAGCTGACAAGCTAAACTGATTTGGGGGGGTGGCTCAAAGTATTTATACAGACAGCATCGCCGCCCCTGTGCAGTCCAGGTATGGATGGGGAATTCACATCGTGGACCCAGCAGCATCGGTCCCCCGTACCGCAGAGCACACGGTCTGGTTCGGGCCGGATGGAGCTAGGTTGGCTCGCTCCCTTTAAGACGAGAGTC
This sequence comes from Mustela erminea, assembly GCF_009829155.1. NCBI lineage: Eukaryota > Metazoa > Chordata > Mammalia > Carnivora > Mustelidae > Mustela > Mustela erminea. The sequence continues at coordinate 44,810,582 of NC_045635.1, read as the reverse complement.
ACGTGACAACCGGCTGAACAATCAGAAGCGAAAATCAGACCAGAGCACGCCCATCCTCCTCACTCCTTGCCCCAGAGCTCTACTCAGGCGGCGTCTGTAGCCACGCTCTCACAGCTCTGAGAGAGAATCCAGCATTATGGCCACCCTGTCATCCGACGAGAAGGCGCGGAAGCAACCTCAGGGTGAGGTGCCCGTAGGGCCGAAGAACAAGGTTCCCCCTGCCCCCGGCGAGGCCTATGGGGTCAGCAGCCCCGATCCCAGGGCCTCCGTCCCCTCGGTCTCTAGCGGTCTTTCTCCATCGGGTGGTGGCGCCCCACACAGTGGCACAGCAGGTTCCTCTGCCTCCGCCCTGGCTGCTGCTGTTGGCGCCATTTCGATCAACGGCGAGGGCCCCGATCTGCCCTCTACGGCTCGTGTGCAGGCGAGGGAGCGTGCCGACCTCCAGGGCAGCCGCAGTCCCCACGCCGAGCTGAGATGTGTAGTGCCCGGAGCGGGCCAAGGTCTCCAGGCCTCACACGCAGGTGGCGTGGGCACCGTGGTGCAAGCCATGAGGGGAGTTGGCCAGGCCAGCGGGCCTTCGACCCTGCCCACAAGCCTGGGGAAAGGCCGTGGGAGGAAGCAGCTCGGCCGCAAGGAGACTGCCCAGGCTCAGAAGCCTCCAGGGTGTCGCTGTCTGTTTCCTGGGCTTCTTGCGCCTCAGTGCCCCATGCCTTCGCCGCCATCTTCTCCGGGGCCTCAGCCCAGCGGCCGTCGCCGTTCTCGGGCTTCTCCGTGGGGTCAGGCAGCCCAGCCAGGCCCTGCCCTCCGAAGTCAGGCCAGAGCACCAGGCCCAGCTCTCCGCAGTCAAGCAGCCAGGCCAGGCCCTGCCCTCAGTGGCTGCGCCACCCCGCTAGGCATTGATCATCTCAGCCGTGAATCTGAGCCAGGCCCTGCTCGCCGCCGTTGTCGCCATGCACCTGAGCCAGGCCCTGCTCGCCGCCGTTGTCGCCATGCACCTGAGCCAGGCCCTGTTCGTCGCCGCCGCCGCCGCCGCCGCCGCCGCCGCCGCCGCCGCCACCGCGGTGCACCCCAGCCAGGCACTGATCTCCACCGCTGCCGCCGCCGCCGCCGTCGCCGCCCGCCCAAGCCAGGCCCTGCCCCTCGAGGCTGCGCCACTCTGCCAGGCCCTGCCCCTTCTACCTACACCACCCCGCCACGCTCTCCTCTCGGCGGGCAAGCAGCCAGGCAAGGCGTTGGCCATGGAAGCTACACCGCTCCGCCAGGCCCTGCTCTCCATAGCCATGCGTCCGGGTCGGGCCCGGCCCTCCGTAGCCCTGCGCGCGGGTCCGGCCAGGCTCTTCACAGCAATGCCTCTGCACAAGGCCCTGCTGGCCGCCGCCGTCATTGCTGCCGTGCCACCGCACCAGGTCCTGCTCTTCAGAGCCCCACAACCAGGCCTGGCGAGGCCCTCTGCTGCCCCGCAGCCCTGCCAGGTCTGGCTCTTAGCAGTCCTACATCCCATCCGGCTCCTCTTCGCTGCAGCGGTGCATCCTGTCGAGGTCCTGTTCTCCACAACAGAGCTACCAGGCCAAGCCTTGCCCTCGAAATCCACGCCTCCCCTCCGGGCCCTACTCTCTGCAGCAGCCTCACAGCCAGTCCAGGCCCTGTTCTCCGGAGCCACGCCTCCACACTGGGGCCTGTCCTCCGGAGCCATGTTACCCAGCAAAGATCAGCAGTTCGCAGCCTCCCTTCTCCGCCTGGGCTAGCCGCCCAGAGCCTTTCTCCCCCTGGGTTCGCCTTAAGAAGGCTGGTCTTCCGCAGCAGCTCAAATTCACCAGATCCTGAGGTCCTGTGCTTTGCCTCCCAGCCTGGTCCTGCCATCCACGCGAGTTCCTCCTCACCATCCTCTCTTGGCGCGTTCTCTTGTCTCTTCCCTAGACGATACAGTGAGAGCTTCTCCTCCTCCTCCCCTGGGTCTCTGGGCCTGAGCCCCTGTCCCTCCCCAGCTGGGTGTTCTGTCCTGACCTCCTCTTCCTCCTCCTGTGTGTTTTGCGGCCTGGGTTCCAGCTCCACCCCTAGCCCTGCTACCATTAGGCGCACCTTGCTGCCAGCACTTGATGCCCTGAGCCCTGTCTCTCCAGGAGAGCGGGCTGAAATAGGCAGCACACCTTACCCACCTACACCTCCTATGCTGTGACCCTCCATGAGCATCCTCATAAGACCCAAAAATGGAACCCGCATCTCCCCACTGTCCTAAATGGGCTGCCTGCCCTGCAGTTACCTGTGAGGTTTCCAAGTTTTGTGAGCCAACAACCAATGTCCCGAGTTTTGAAACTTCCTCTCCCCAAGACTCTGCCTCCCAGCACTTACCTGCTGCTGGCCCTTGATTCCAGGGCCCCTTCTCCCTCAAAAGGGCCAGACTGCCTTTGCCCTGAATTGAGGGTCCCCCGTTCCAGGTTGCCACTTACACAATGAATTTTTGATGAATAAAATTAAAATGTTGACTTTATTGTGTTTCATTTTTTAATGTACTGTGGGTTTTGATTGAGGTACAAAGGTTTTACAGTTGGAGAAATAGAAAAAGGTTATCAGTATAATAGCTTTCGTTTTGGAAGATAAGTGAGGTAAAATATTCTTTGAGTCATTTTGCCAAAATTTGAAGTGGAGGTCTGTCCAGGAAGTTTTCACTAGTTACTATATATGCTTATAGTGTAAGTATTAGTACTGGGTACTGGGGTAAGACTAGGGAGCACCTTGATGGGGATTAAGGATTACAGTTTTGTGATGAGCTCTGGGTGTTGTATGTAATTGTTGAATCACTAAATTGTCTACCTGCAACTAGTATTAACACTATATGTTAACTAGAATTTGAATGAAGACTTAAAAAAAAAAAAACCAGAATAGGTGGCACCTTTAACCCAAGTTGGCTAGAGAAATGGACAGGTAGTGGCGATATCTATCCTGTGTCAGGAAAGAGGCAGTGCATGGTCAAGTATATGGGAGGAGGATAGAAGGCATTGCTAGAATCAAGACCCATGATCAGGAAGGGGGCGCAGTTCTTCCCTTCTAGAGGAAGAAATTCTTTGTTGGGAACAGTGGCTCCTGAAGGTGAGTTGGGGAGGGGGGGTGGACTTGGTGATTTTGAGTTAATAACTGATACAGGAATGGTCCAGTGTTGGGTGAACATTGTATTAATGAATTATCCCATTATAAGAAATGTTACCTAGTTTGTGAGTAGGCATTTGAAGTTGAATGTGTATGTGTGTGTGTGTGTGTAGACATACTTGGAGAGAACTAGATGGACATATACCACCGTATGAACTGGATATATATCTGGTTCTCTGAGTAACTGATGATGTGGTCTTATCTTCTATATTCTGTTTTTCACCTTGACCCTATGACTACTGCGATGGGACTCAACTCAGCTGCTTTCAAAATGTTAAGTTTTGGAAGCATGATAGGAAACCACATAAAGCAAATGGAGTGAAAATCACATATAAACCAAAACAGTAAAAGGAACCCTTTTTCCCTTCTTTCCCATATTTCCCACAAGGTCTGTCGCAGAAGGTAAGTTTTGGGGTCATTTTTGGGTACACATTTCACTTGGTAGGGGATCCTATATAGCCTCATAACTTCAAATATAACCTTAAGCTTGTGAATCCCAAATGTGTCTATCGGTTACCATCCTTGTGCACCAGCCACATATATCCAACTGTCTGTTGAATTCACTTGAGGTGTCTCACAGGCATCTCAAACTTCAGTCGTGAGTACTGTTCATTAGAAATACAATGCTGGAGGGAGGAGTAAAGATGGCGGAGAAGGAGCAGGCTGAGACTGCATTGGGCAGCGGGAGATCAGCTAGATAGCTTATCTAAAGATTGCAAACCTACAAATCCAATGGGAGATCGAAGAGAAGAAGAACAGCAAATCTAGAAACAAAAAACCAACCAATTTCTGAAAGGTGGGACTGATGGAGAAGTGAATCCAAAGCGATGGGAAGA